>NW_027194186.1:0-39788 GCF_032444005.1 Ranitomeya imitator
AAGCACTATGATGAAAAGTGTGATATGTTTTCAGGTATCTCCTATACTAATAGAGCCACATGCTCACCGGTTTGCCACATGATGTAGGCCTATGGACTGAACAAGAAACCACCAAAAATTTTAACCAGTCATCGTTCTCACAACACTGAGGACCAGTCATTCGAAATGACTTCTCCATGCATTTTATGCATTGGTAAAAGCACTATGATGAAAAGTGTGATATGTTTTCAGGTATCTCCTATACTAATAGAGCCACATGCTCACCGGTTTGCCACATGATGTAGGCCTATGGACTGAACAAGAAACCACCAAAAATTTTAACCAGTCATCGTTCTCACAACACTGAGGACCAGTCATTCGAAATGACTTCTCCATGCATTTTATGCATTGGTAAAAGCACTATGATGAAAAGTGTGATATGTTTTCAGGTATCTCCTATACTAATAGAGCCACATGCTCACCGGTTTGCCACATGATGTAGGCCTATGGACTGAACAAGAAACCACCAAAAAATGTTAACCAGTCATCGTTCTCACAACACTGAGGACCAGTCTTTCGAAATGACTTCTCCATGCATTTTATGCATTGGTAAAAGCACTATGATGAAAAGTGTGATATGTTTTCAGGTATCTCCTATACTAATAGAGCCACATGCTCACCGGTTTGCCACATGATGTAGGCCTATGGACTGAACAAGAAACCACCAAAAATTTTAACCAGTCATCGTTCTCACAACACTGAGGACCAGTCATTCGAAATGACTTCTCCATGCATTTTATGCATTGGTAAAAGCACTATGATGAAAAGTGTGATATGTTTTCAGGTATCTCCTATACTAATAGAGCCACATGCTCACCGGTTTGCCACATGATGTAGGCCTATGGACTGAACAAGAAACCACCAAAAATTTTAACCAGTCATCGTTCTCACAACACTGAGGACCAGTCATTCGAAATGACTTCTCCATGCATTTTATGCATTGGTAAAAGCACTATGATGAAAAGTGTGATATGTTTTCAGGTATCTCCTATACTAATAGAGCCACATGCTCACCGGTTTGCCACATGATGTAGGCCTATGGACTGAACAAGAAACCACCAAAAATTTTAACCAGTCATCGTTCTCACAACACTGAGGACCAGTCATTCGAAATGACTTCTCCATGCATTTTATGCATTGGTAAAAGCACTATGATGAAAAGTGTGATATGTTTTCAGGTATCTCCTATACTAATAGAGCCACATGCTCACCGGTTTGCCACATGATGTAGGCCTATGGACTGAACAAGAAACCACCAAAAATTTTAACCAGTCATCGTTCTCACAACACTGAGGACCAGTCATTCGAAATGACTTCTCCATGCATTTTATGCATTGGTAAAAGCACTATGATGAAAAGTGTGATATGTTTTCAGGTATCTCCTATACTAATAGAGCCACATGCTCACCGGTTTGCCACATGATGTAGGCCTATGGACTGAACAAGAAACCACCAAAAATTTTAACCAGTCATCGTTCTCACAACACTGAGGACCAGTCATTCGAAATGACTTCTCCATGCATTTTATGCATTGGTAAAAGCACTATGATGAAAAGTGTGATATGTTTTCAGGTATCTCCTATACTAATAGAGCCACATGCTCACCGGTTTGCCACATGATGTAGGCCTATGGACTGAACAAGAAACCACCAAAAATTTTAACCAGTCATCGTTCTCACAACACTGAGGACCAGTCATTCGAAATGACTTCTCCATGCATTTTATGCATTGGTAAAAGCACTATGATGAAAAGTGTGATATGTTTTCAGGTATCTCCTATACTAATAGAGCCACATGCTCACCGGTTTGCCACATGATGTAGGCCTATGGACTGAACAAGAAACCACCAAAAATTTTAACCAGTCATCGTTCTCACAACACTGAGGACCAGTCATTCGAAATGACTTCTCCATGCATTTTATGCATTGGTAAAAGCACTATGATGAAAAGTGTGATATGTTTTCAGGTATCTCCTATACTAATAGAGCCACATGCTCACCGGTTTGCCACATGATGTAGGCCTATGGACTGAACAAGAAACCACCAAAATTTTAACCAGTCATCGTTCTCACAACACTGAGGACCAGTCATTCGAAATGACTTCTCCATGCATTTTATGCATTGGTAAAAGCACTATGATGAAAAGTGTGATATGTTTTCAGGTATCTCCTATACTAATAGAGCCACATGCTCACCGGTTTGCCACATGATGTAGGCCTATGGACTGAACAAGAAACCACCAAAAATTTTAACCAGTCATCGTTCTCACAACACTGAGGACCAGTCATTCGAAATGACTTCTCCATGCATTTTATGCATTGGTAAAAGCACTATGATGAAAAGTGTGATATGTTTTCAGGTATCTCCTATACTAATAGAGCCACATGCTCACCGGTTTGCCACATGATGTAGGCCTATGGACTGAACAAGAAACACCAAAAATTTTAACCAGTCATCGTTCTCACAACACTGAGGACCAGTCATTCGAAATGACTTCTCCATGCATTTTATGCATTGGTAAAAGCACTATGATGAAAAGTGTGATATGTTTTCAGGTATCTCCTATACTATAGAGCCACATGCTCACCGGTTTGCCACATGATGTAGGCCTATGGACTGAACAAGAAACCACCAAAAATTTTAACCAGTCATCGTTCTCACAACACTGAGGACCAGTCATTCGAAATGACTTCTCCATGCATTTTATGCATTGGTAAAAGCACTATGATGAAAAGTGTGATATGTTTTCAGGTATCTCCTATACTAATAGAGCCACATGCTCACCGGTTTGCCACATGATGTAGGCCTATGGACTGAACAAGAAACCACCAAAATTTTAACCAGTCATCGTTCTCACAACACTGAGGACCAGTCATTCGAAATGACTTCTCCATGCATTTTATGCATTGGTAAAAGCACTTGATGAAAAGTGTGATATGTTTTCAGGTATCTCCTATACTAATAGAGCCACATGCTCACCGGTTTGCCACATGATGTAGGGCCTATGGACTGAACAAGAAACCACCAAAAATTTTAACCAGTCATCGTTCTCACAACACTGAGGACCAGTCATTCGAAATGACTTCTCCATGCATTTTATGCATTGGTAAAAGCACTATGATGAAAAGTGTGATATGTTTTCAGGTATCTCCTATACTAATAGAGCCACATGCTCACCGGTTTGCCACATGATGTAGGCCTATGGACTGAACAAGAAACCACCAAAAATTTTAACCAGTCATCGTTCTCACAACACTGAGGACCAGTCATTCGAAATGACTTCTCCATGCATTTTATGCATTGGTAAAGCACTATGATGAAAAGTGTGATATGTTTTTCAGGTATCTCCTATACTAATAGAGCCACATGCTCACCGGTTTGCCACATGATGTAGGCCTATGGACTGAACAAGAAACCACCAAAATTTTAACCAGTCATCGTTCTCACAACACTGAGGACCAGTCATTCGAAATGACTTCTCCATGCATTTTATGCATTGGTAAAAGCACTATGATGAAAAGTGTGATATGTTTTCAGGTATCTCCTATACTAATAGAGCCACATGCTCACCGGTTTGCCACATGATGTAGGCCTATGGACTGAACAAGAAACCACCAAAAATTTTAACCAGTCATCGTTCTCACAACACTGAGGACCAGTCATTCGAAATGACTTCTCCATGCATTTTATGCATTGGTAAAAGCACTATGATGAAAAGTGTGATATGTTTTCAGGTATCTCCTATACTAATAGAGCCACATGCTCACCGGTTTGCCACATGATGTAGGCCTATGGACTGAACAAGAAACCACCAAAAATTTTAACCAGTCATCGTTCTCACAACACTGAGGACCAGTCATTCGAAATGACTTCTCCATGCATTTTATGCATTGGTAAAAGCACTATGATGAAAAGTGTGATATGTTTTCAGGTATCTCCTATACTAATAGAGCCACATGCTCACCGTTTGCCACATGATGTAGGCCTATGGACTGAACAAGAAACCACCAAAAATTTTAACCAGTCATCGTTCTCACAACACTGAGGACCAGTCATTCGAAATGACTTCTCCATGCATTTTATGCATTGGTAAAAGCCTCTATGATGAAAAGTGTGATATGTTTTCAGGTATCTCCTATACTAATAGAGCCACATGCTCACCGGTTTGCCACATGATGTAGGCCTATGGACTGAACAAGAAACCACCAAAAATTTTAACCAGTCATCGTTCTCACAACACTGAGGACCAGTCATTCGAAATGACTTCTCCATGCATTTTATGCATTGGTAAAAGCACTATGATGAAAAGTGTGATATGTTTTCAGGTATCTCCTATACTAATAGAGCCACATGCTCACCGGTTTGCCACATGATGTAGGCCTATGGACCTGAACAAGAAACCACCAAAAATTTTAACCAGTCATCGTTCTCACAACACTGAGGACAAGTCATTCGAAATGACTTCTCCATGCATTTTATGCATTGGTAAAAGCACTATGATGAAAAGTGTGATATGTTTTCAGGTATCTCCTATACTAATAGAGCCACATGCTCACCGGTTTGCCACATGATGTAGGCCTATGGACTGAACAAGAAACCACCAAAAATTTTAACCAGTCATCGTTCTCACAACACTGAGGACCAGTCATTCGAAATGACTTCTCCATGCATTTTATGCATTGGTAAAAGCACTATGATGAAAAGTGTGATATGTTTTCAGGTATCTCCTATTCTAATAGAGCCACATGCTCACCGGTTTGCCACATGATGTAGGCCTATGGACTGAACAAGAAACCACCAAAATTTTAACCAGTCATCGTTCTCACAACACTGAGGACCAGTCATTCGAAATGACTTCTCCATGCATTTTATGCATTGGTAAAAGCACTATGATGAAAAGTGTGATATGTTTTCAGGTATCTCCTATACTAATAGAGCCACATGCTCACCGGTTTGCCACATGATGTAGGCCTATGGACTGAACAAGAAACCACCAAAAATTTTAACCAGTCATCGTTCTCACAACACTGAGGACCAGTCATTCGAAATGACTTCTCCATGCATTTTATGCATTGGTAAAAGCACTATGATGAAAAGTGTGATATGTTTTCAGGTATCTCCTATACTAATAGAGCCACATGCTCACCCGGTTTGCCACATGATGTAGGCCTATGGACTGAACAAGAAACCACCAAAAATTTTAACCAGTCATCGTTCTCACAACACTGAGGACCAGTCATTCGAAATGACTTCTCCATGCATTTTATGCATTGGTAAAAGCACTATGATGAAAAGTGTGATATGTTTTCAGGTATCTCCTATACTAATAGAGCCACATGCTCACCGGTTTGCCACATGATGTAGGCCTATGGACTGAACAAGAAACCACCAAAAATTTTAACCAGTCATCGTTCTCACAACACTGAGGACCAGTCATTCGAAATGACTTCTCCATGCCATTTTATGCATTGGTAAAAGCACTATGATGAAAAGTGTGATATGTTTTCAGGTATCTCCTATACTAATAGAGCCACATGCTCACCGGTTTGCCACATGATGTAGGCCTATGGACTGAACAAGAAACCACCAAAAATTTTAACCAGTCATCGTTCTCACAACACTGAGGACCAGTCATTCGAAATGACTTCTCCATGCATTTTATGCATTGGTAAAAGCACTATGATGAAAAGTGTGATATGTTTTCAGGTATCTCCTATACTAATAGAGCCACATGCTCACCGGTTTGCCACATGATGTAGGCCTATGGACTGAACAAGAAACCACCAAAAATTTTAACCAGTCATCGTTCTCACAACACTGAGGACCAGTCATTCGAAATGACTTCTCCATGCATTTTATGCATTGGTAAAAGCACTATGATGAAAAGTGTGATATGTTTTCAGGTATCTCCTATACTAATAGAGCCACATGCTCACCGGTTTGCCACATGATGTAGGCCCTATGGACTGAACAAGAAACCACCAAAAATTTTAACCAGTCATCGTTCTTACAACACTGAGGACCAGTCATTCGAAATGACTTCTCCATGCATTTTATGCATTGGTAAAAGCACTATGATGAAAAGTGTGATATGTTTTCAGGTATCTCCTATACTAATAGAGCCACATGCTCACCGGTTTGCCACATGATGTAGGCCTATGGACTGAACAAGAAACCACCAAAAATTTTAACCAGTCATCGTTCTCACAACACTGAGGACCAGTCATTCGAAATGACTTCTCCATGCATTTTATGCATTGGTAAAAGCACTATGATGAAAAGTGTGATATGTTTTCAGGTATCTCCTATACTAATAGAGCCACATGCTCACCGGTTTGACACATGATGTAGGCCTATAGACTGAACAAGAAACCACCAAAAATTTTAACCAGTCATCGTTCTCACAACACTGAGGACCAGTCATTCGAAATGACTTCTCCATGCATTTTATGCATTGGTAAAAAGCACTATGATGAAAAGTGATGTTTTCAGGTATCTCCTATACTAATAGAGCCACATGCTCACCGGTTTGCCACATGATGTAGGCCTATGGACTGAACAAGAAACCACCAAAATTTTAACCAGTCATCGTTCTCACAACACTGAGGACCAGTCATTCTTGAAATGACTACTCCATGCATTTTATGCATTGGTAAAAGCACTATGATGAAAAGTGTGATATGTTTTCAGGTATCTCCTATACTAATAGAGCCACATGCTCACCGGTTTGCAACATGATGTAGGCCTATGGACTGAACAAGAAACCACCAAAAATTTTAACCAGTCATCGTTCTCACAACACTGAGGACCAGTCATTCGAAATGACTTCTCCATGCATTTTATGCATTGGTAAAAGCACTATGATGAAAAGTGTGATATGTTTTCAGGTATCTCCTATACTAATAGAGCCACATGCTCACCGGTTTGCCACATGATGTAGGCCTATGGACTGAACAAGAAACCACCAAAAATTTTAACCAGTCATCGTTCTCACAACACTGAGGACCAGTCATTCGAAATGACTTCTCCATGCATTTTATGCATTGGTAAAAGCACTATGATGAAAAGTGTGATATGTTTTCAGGTATCTCCTATACTAATAGAGCCACATGCTCACCGGTTTGCCACATGATGTAGGCCTATGGACTGAACAAGAAACCACCAAAAATTTTAACCAGTCATCGTTCTCACAACACTGAGGACCAGTCATTCGAAATGACCTTCTCCATGCATTTTATGCATTGGTAAAAGCACTATGATGAAAAGTGTGATATGTTTTCAGGTATCTCCAATACTAATAGAGCCACATGCTCACCGGTTTGCCACATGATGTAGGCCTATGGACTGAACAAGAAACCACCAAAAATTTTAACCAGTCATCGTTCTCACAACACTGAGGACCAGTCATTCGAAATGACTTCTCCATGCATTTTATGCATTGGTAAAAGCACTATGATGAAAAGTGTGATATGTTTTCAGGTATCTCCTATACTAATAGAGCCACATGCTCACCGGTTTGCCACATGATGTAGGCCTATGGACTGAACAAGAAACCACCAAAAATTTTAACCAGTCATCGTTCTCACAGCACTGAGGACCAGTCATTCGAAATGACTTCTCCATGCATTTTATGCATTGGTAAAAGCACTATGATGAAAAGTGTGATATGTTTTCAGGTATCTCCTATACTAATAGAGCCACATGCTCACCGGTTTGCCACATGATGTAGGCCTATGGACTGAACAAGAAACCACCAAAAATTTTAACCAGTCATCGTTCTCACAACACTGAGGACCAGTCATTCGAAATGACTTCTCCATGCATTTTATGCATTGGTAAAAGCACTTTGATGAAAAGTGTGATATGTTTTCAGGTATCTCCTATACTAATAGAGCCACATGCTCACCGGTTTGCCACATGATGTAGGCCTATGGACTGAACAAGAAACCACCAAAAATTTTAACCAGTCATCATTCTCACAACACTGAGGACCATTCATTCGAAATGACTTCTCCATGCATTTTATGCATTGGTAAAAGCACTATGATGAAAAGTGTGATATGTTTTCAGGTATCTCCTATACTAATAGAGCCACATGCTCACCGGTTTGCCACATGATGTAGGCCTATGGACTGAACAAGAAACCACCAAAAATTTAAACCAGTCATCGTTCTCACAACACTGAGGACCAGTCATTCGAAATGACTTCTCCATGCATTTTATGCATTGGTAAAAGCACTATGATGAAAAGTGTGATATGTTTTCAGGTATCTCCTATACTAATAGAGCCACATGCTCACCGGTTTGCCACATGATGTAGGCCTATGGACTGAACAAGAAACCACAAAAAATTTTAACCAGTCATCGTTCTCACAACACTGAGGACCAGTCATTCGAAATAACTTCTCCATGCATTTTATGCATTGGTAAAAGCACTATGATGAAAAGTGTGATATGTTTTCAGGTTCTCTTATACTAATAGAGCCACATGCTCACCGGTTTGCCACATGATGTAGGCCTATGGACTGAACAAGAAACCACCAAAAATTTTAACCAGTCATCGTTCTCACAACACTGAGGACCAGTCATTCGAAATGACTTCTCCATGCATTTTATGCATTGGTAAAAGCACTATGATGAAAAGTGTGATATGTTTTCAGGTATCTCCTATACTAATAGAGCCACATGCTCACCGGTTTGCCACATGATGTAGGCCTATGACTGAACAAGAAACCACCAAAAATTTTAACCAGTCATCGTTCTCACAACACTGAGGACCAGTCATTCGAAATGACTTCTCCATGCATTTTATGCATTGGTAAAAGCACTATGATGAAAAGTGTGATATGTTTTCAGGTATCTCCTATACTAATAGAGCCACATGCTCACCGGTTTGCCACATGATGTAGGCCCTATGGACTGAACAAGAAACCACCAAAAATTTTAACCAGTCATCGTTCTCACAACACTGAGGACCAGTCATTCGAAATGACTTCTCCATGCATTTTATGCATTGGTAAAAGCACTATGATGAAAAGTGTGATATGTTTTCAGGTATCTCCTATACTAATAGAGCCACATGCTCACCGGTTTGCCACATGATGTAGGCCTATGGACTGAACAAGAAACCACCAAAAATTTTAACCAGTCATCGTTCTCACAACACTGAGGACCAGTCATTCGAAATGACTTCTCCATGCATTTTATGCATTGGTAAAAGCACTATGATGAAAAGTGTGATATGTTTTCAGGTATCTCCTATACTAATAGAGCCACATGCTCACCGGTTTGCCACATGATGTAGGCCTATGGACTGAACAAGAAACCACCAAAAATTTTAACCAGTCATCGTTCTCACAACACTGAGGACCAATCATTCGAAATGACTTCTCATGCATTTTATGCATTGGTAAAAGCACTATGATGAAAAGTGTGATATGTTTTCAGGTATCTCCTATACTAATAGAGCCACATGCTCAACCGGTTTGCCACATGATGTAGGCCTATGGACTGAACAAGAAACCACCAAAAATTTTAACCAGTCATCGTTCTCACAACACTGAGGACCAGTCATTCGAAATGACTTCTCCATGCATTTTATGCATTGGTAAAAGCACTATGATGAAAAGTGTGATATGTTTTCAGGTATCTCCTATACTAATAGAGCCACATGCTCACCGGTTTGCCACATGATGTAGGCCTATGGACTGAACAAGAAACCACCAAAAATTTTAACCAGTCATCGTTCTCACAACACTGAGGACCAGTCATTCGAAATGACTTCTCCATGCATTTTATGCATTGGTAAAAGCACTATGATGAAAAGTGTGATATGTTTTTCAGGTATCTCCTATACTAGTAGAGCCACATGCTCACCGGTTTGCCACATGATGTAGGCCTATGGACTGAACAAGAAACCACCAAAAATTTTAAACCAGTCATCGTTCTCACAACACTGAGGACCAGTCATTCGAAATGACTTCTCCATGCATTTTATGCATTGGTAAAAGCACTATGATGAAAAGTGTGATATGTTTTCAGGTATCTCCTATACTAATAGAGCCACATGCTCACCGGTTTGCCACATGATGTAGGCCTATGGACTGAACAAGAAACCACCAAAAATTTTAACCAGTCATCGTTCTCACAACACTGAGGACCAGTCATTCGAAATGACTTCTCCATGCATTTTATGCATTGGTAAAAGCACTATGATGAAAAGTGTGATATGTTTTCAGGTATCTCCTATACTAATAGAGCCACATGCTCACCGGTTTGCCACATGATGTAGGCCTATGGACTGAACAAGAAACCACCAAAAATTTTAACCAGTCATCGTTCTCACAACACTGAGGACCAGTCATTCGAAATGACTTCTCCATGCATTTTATGCATTGGTAAAAGCACTATGATGAAAAGTGTGATATGTTTTCAGGTATCTCCTATACTAATAGAGCCACATGCTCACCGGTTTGCCACATGATGTAGGCCTATGGACTGAACAAGAAACCACCAAAAATTTTAACCCAGTCATCGTTCTCACAACACTGAGGACCAAGTCATTCGAAATGACTTCTCCATGCATTTTATGCATTGGGTAAAAGCACTATGATGAAAAGTGTGATATGTTTTCAGGTATCTCCTATACTAATAGAGCCACATGCTCACCGGTTTGCCACATGATGTAGGCCTATGGACTGAACAAGAAACCACCAAAAATTTTAACCAGTCATCGTTCTCACAACACTGAGGACCAGTCATTCGAAATGACTTCTCCATGCATTTTATGCATTGGTAAAAGCACTATGATGAAAAGTGTGATATGTTTTCAGGTATCTCCTATACTAATAGAGCCAACATGCTCACCGGTTTGCCACATGATGTAGGCCTATGGACTGAACAAGAAACCACCAAAAATTTTAACCAGTCATCGTTCTCACAACACTGAGGACCAGTCATTCGAAATGACTTCTCCATGCATTTTATGCATTGGTAAAAGCACTATGATGAAAAGTGTGATATGTTTTCAGGTATCTCCTATACTAATAGAGCCACATGCTCACCGGTTTGCCACATGATGTAGGCCTATGGACTGAACAAGAAACCACCAAAAATGTTAACCAGTCATCGTTCTCACAACACTGAGGACCAGTCATTCGAAATGACTTCTCCATGCATTTTATGCATTGGTAAAAGCACTATGATGAAAAGTGTGATATGTTTTCAGGTATCTCCTATACTAATAGAGCCACATGCTCACCGGTTTGCCACATGATGTAGGCCTATGGACTGAACAAGAAACCACCAAAAATTTTAACCAGTCATCGTTCTCACAACACTGAGGACCAGTCATTCGAAATGACTTCTCCATGCATTTTATGCATTGGTAAAAGCACTATGATGAAAAGTGTGATATGTTTTCAGGTATCTCCTATACTAATAGAGCCACATGCTCACCGGTTTGCCACATGATGTAGGCCTATGACTGAACAAGAAACCACCAAAAATTTTAACCAATCATCGTTCTCACAACACTGAGGACCAGTCATTCGAAATGACTTCTCCATGCATTTTATGCATTGGTAAAAAGCACTATGATGAAAAGTGTGATATGTTTTCAGGTATCTCCTATACTAATAGAGCCACATGCTCACCGGTTTGCCACATGATGTAGGCCTATGGACTGAACAAGAAACCACCAAAAATTTTAACCAGTCATCGTTCTCACAACACTGAGGACCAGTCATTCGAAATGACTTCTCCATGCATTTTATGCATTGGTAAAAGCACTATGATGAAAAGTGTGATATGTTTTCAGGTATCTCCTATACTAATAGAGCCACATGCTCACCGGTTTGCCACATGATGTAGGCCTATGGACTGAACAAGAAACCACCAAAAATTTTAACCAGTCATCGTTCTCACAACACTGAGGACCAGTCATTCGAAATGACTTCTCCATGCATTTTATGCATTGGTAAAAGCACTATGATGAAAAGTGTGATATGTTTTCAGGTATCTCCTATACTAATAGAGCCACATGCTCACTGGTTTGCCACATGATGTAGGCCTATGGACTGAACAAGAAACCACCAAAAAATTTTAACCAAGTCATCGTTCTCACAACACTGAGGACCAGTCATTCGAAATGACTTCTCCATGCATTTTATGCATTGGTAAAAGCACTATGATGAAAAGTGTGATATGTTTTCAGGTATCTCCTATACTAATAGAGCCACATGCTCACCGGTTTGCCACATGATGTAGGCCTATGGACTGAACAAGAAACCACCAAAAATTTTAACCAGTCATCGTTCTCACAACACTGAGGACCAGTCATTCGAAATGACTTCTCCATGCATTTTATGCATTGGTAAAAGCACTATGATGAAAAGTGTGATATGTTTTCAGGTATCTCCTATACTAATAGAGCCACATGCTCACCGGTTTGCCACATGATGTAGGCCTATGGACTGAACAAGAAACCACCAAAAATTTTAACCAGTCATCGTTCTCACAACACTGAGGACCAGTCATTCGAAATGACTTCTCCATGCATTTTATGCATTGGTAAAAGCACTATGATGAAAAGTGTGATATGTTTTCAGGTATCTCCTATACTAATAGAGCCACATGCTCACCGGTTTGCCACATGATGTAGGCCTATGGACTGAACAAGAAACCACCAAAAATTTTAACCAGTCATCGTTCTCACAACACTGAGGACCAGTCATTCGAAATGACTTCTCCATGCATTTTATGCATTGGTAAAAGCACTATGATGAAAAGTGTGATATGTTTTCAGGTATCTCCTATACTAATAGAGCCACATGCTCACCGGTTTGCCACATGATGTAGGCCTATGGACTGAACAAGAAACCACCAAAAAATTTTAACCAGTCATCGTTCTCACAACACTGAGGACCAGTCATTCGAAATGACTTCTCCATGCATTTTATGCATTGGTAAAAGCACTATGATGAAAAGTGTGATATGTTTTCAGGTATCTCCTATACTAATAGAGCCACATGCTCACCGGTTTGCCACATGATGTAGGCCTATGGACTGAACAAGAAACCACCAAAAATTTTAACCAGTCATCGTTCTCACAACACTGAGGACCAGTCATTCGAAATGACTTCTCCATGCATTTTATGCATTGGTAAAAGCACTATGATGAAAAGTGTGATATGTTTTCAGGTATCTCCTATACTAATAGAGCCACATGCTCACCGGTTTGCCACATGATGTAGGCCTATGGACTGAACAAGAAACCACCAAAAATTTTAACCAGTCATCGTTCTCACAACACTGAGGACCAGTCATTCGAAATGACTTCTCCATGCATTTTATGCATTGGTAAAAGCACTATGATGAAAAGTGTGATATGTTTTCAGGTATCTCCTATACTAATAGAGCCACATGCTCACCGGTTTGCCACATGATGTAGGCCTATGGACTGAACAAGAAACCACCAAAAATTTTAACCAGTCATCAGTTCTCACAACACTGAGGACCAGTCATTCGAAATGACTTCTCCATGCATTTTATGCATTGGTAAAAGCACTATGATGAAAAGTGTGATATGTTTTCAGGTATCTCCTATACTAATAGAGCCACATGCTCACCGGTTTGCCACATGATGTAGGCCTATGGACTGAACAAGAAACCACCAAAAATTTTAACCAGTCATCGTTCTCACAACACTGAGGACCAGTCATTCGAAATGACTTCTCCATGCATTTTATGCATTGGTAAAAGCACTATGATGAAAAGTGTGATATGTTTTCAGGTATCTCCTATACTAATAGAGCCACATGCTCACCGGTTTGCCACATGATGTAGGCCTATGGACTGAACAAGAAACCACCAAAAATTTTAACCAGTCATCGTTCTCACAACACTGAGGACCAGTCATTCGAAATGACTTCTCCATGCATTTTATGCATTGGTAAAAAGCACTATGATGAAAAGTGTGATATGTTTTCAGGTATCTCCTATACTAATAGAGCCACATGCTCACCGGTTTGCCACATGATGTAGGCCTATGGACTGAACAAGAAACCACCAAAAATTTTAACCAGTCATCGTTCTCACAACACTGAGGACCAGTCATTCGAAATGACTTCTCCATGCATTTTATGCATTGGTAAAAGCACTATGATGAAAAGTGTGATATGTTTTCAGGTATCTCCTATACTAATAGAGCCACATGCTCACCGGTTTGCCACATGATGTAGGCCTATGGACTGAACAAGAAACCACAAAAATTTTAACCAGTCATCGTTCTCACAACACTGAGGACCATTCATTCGAAATGACTTCTCCATGCATTTTATGCATTGGTAAAAGCACTATGATGAAAAGTGTGATATGTTTTCAGGTATCTCCTATACTAATAGAGCCACATGCTCACCGGTTTGCCACATGATGTAGGCCTATGGACTGAACAAGAAACCACCAAAAATTTAACCAGTCATCGTTCTCACAACACTGAGGACCAGTCATTCGAAATGACTTCTCCATGCATTTTATGCATTGGTAAAAAGCACTATGATGAAAAGTGTGATATGTTTTCAGGTATCTCCTATACTAATAGAGCCACATGCTCACCGGTTTGCCACATGATGTAGGCCTATGGACTGAACAAGAAACCACCAAAAATTTTAACCAGTCATCGTTCTCACAACACTGAGGACCAGTCATTCGAAATGACTTCTCCATGCATTTTATGCATTGGTAAAAGCACTATGATGAAAAGTGTGATATGTTTTCAGGTATCTCCTATACTAATAGAGCCACATGCTCACCGGTTTGCCACATGATGTAGGCCTATGGACTGAACAAGAAACCACCAAAAATTTTAACCAGTCATCGTTCTCACAACACTGAGGACCAGTCATTCGAAATGACTTCTCCATGCATTTTATGCATTGGTAAAAGCACTATGATGAAAAGTGTGATATGTTTTCAGGTATCTCCTATACTAATAGAGCCACATGCTCACCGGTTTGCCACATGATGTAGGCCTATGGACTGAACAAGAAACCACCAAAAATTTTAACCAGTCATCGTTCTCACAACACTGAGGACCAGTCATTCGAAATGACTTCTCCATGCATTTTATGCATTGGTAAAAGCACTATGATGAAAAGTGTGATATGTTTTCAGGTATCTCCTATACTAATAGAGCCACATGCTCACCGGTTTGCCACATGATGTAGGCCTATGGACTGAACAAGAAACCACCAAAAATTTTAACCAGTCATCGTTCTCACAACACTGAGGACCAGTCATTCGAAATGACTTCTCCATGCATTTTATGCATTGGTAAAAGCACTATGATGAAAAGTGTGATATGTTTTCAGGTATCTCCTATTACTAATAGAGCCACATGCTCACCGGTTTGCCACATGATGTAGGCCTATGGACTGAACAAGAAACCACCAAAAATTTTAACCAGTCATCGTTCTCACAACACTGAGGACCAGTCATTCGAAATGACTTCTCCATGCATTTTATGCATTGGTAAAAGCACTATGATGAAAAGTGTGATATGTTTTCAGGTATCTCCTATACTAATAGAGCCACATGCTCACCGGTTTGCCACATGATGTAGGCCTATGGACTGAACAAGAAACCACCAAAAATTTTAACCAGTCATCGTTCTCACAACACTGAGGACCAGTCATTCGAAATGACTTCTCCATGCATTTTATGCATTGGTAAAAGCACTATGATGAAAAGTGTGATATGTTTTCAGGTATCTCCTATACTAATAGAGCCACATGCTCACCGGTTTGCCACATGATGTAGGCCTATGGACTGAACAAGAAACCACCAAAAATTTTAACCAGTCATCGTTCTCACAACACTGAGGACCAGTCATTCGAAATGACTTCTCCATGCATTTTATGCATTGGTAAAAGCACTATGATGAAAAGTGTGATATGTTTTCAGGTATCTCCTATACTAGTAGAGCCACATGCTCACCGGTTTGCCACATGATGTAGGCCTAGGCCTATGGACTGAACAAGAAACCACCAAAAATTTTAACCAGTCATCGTTCTCACAACACTGAGGACCAGTCATTCGAAATGACTTCTCCATGCATTTTATGCATTGGTAAAAGCACTATGATGAAAAGTGTGATATGTTTTCAGGTATCTCCTATACTAATAGAGCCACATGCTCACCGGTTTGCCACATGATGTAGGCCTATGGACTGAACAAGAAACCACCAAAAATTTTAACCAGTCATCGTTCTCACAACACTGAGGACCAGTCATTCGAAATGACTTCTCCATGCATTTTATGCATTGGTAAAAGCACTATGATGAAAAGTGTGATATGTTTTCAGGTATCTCCTATACTAATAGAGCCACATGCTCACCGGTTTGCCACATGATGTAGGCCTATGGACTGAACAAGAAACCACCAAAAATTTTAACCAGTCATCGTTCTCACAACACTGAGGACCAGTCATTCGAAATGACTTCTCCATGCATTTTATGCATTGGTAAAAGCACTATGATGAAAAGTGTGATATGTTTTCAGGTATCTCCTATACTAATAGAGCCACATGCTCACCGGTTTGCCACATGATGTAGGCCTATGGACTGAACAAGAAACCACCAAAAATTTTAACCAGTCATCATTCTCACAACACTGAGGACCAGTCATTCGAAATGACTTCTCCATGCATTTTATGCATTGGTAAAAGCACTATGATGAAAAGTGTGATAAGTTTTCAGGTATCTCCTATACTAATAGAGCCACATGCTCACCGGTTTGCCACATGATGTAGGCCTATGGACTGAACAATAAACCACCAAAAATTTTAAGCAAACATCGTTCTCACAACACTGAGGACCAGTCATTCGAAATGACTTCTCCATGCATTTTATGCATTGGTAAAAGCACTATGATGAAAAGTGTGATATGTTTTCAGGTATCTCCTATACTAATAGAGCCACATGCTCACCGGTTTGCCACATGATGTAGGCCTATGGACTGAACAAGAAACCACCAAAAATTTTAACCAGTCATCGTTCTCACAACACTGAGGACCAGTCATTCGAAATGACTTCTCCATGCATTTTATGCATTGGTAAAAGCACTATGATGAAAAGTGTGATATGTTTTCAGGTATCTCCTATACTAATAGAGCCACATGCTCACCGGTTTGCCACATGATGTAGGCCTATGGACTGAACAAGAAACCACCAAAAATTTTAACCAGTCATCGTTCTCACAACACTGAGGACCAGTCATTCGAAATGACTTCTCCATGCATTTTATGCATTGGTAAAAGCACTATGATGAAAAGTGTGATATGTTTTCAGGTATCTCCTATACTAATAGAGCCACCTGCTCACCGGTTTGCCACATGATGTAGGCCTATGGACTGAACAAGAAACCACCAAAAATTTTAACCAGTCATCGTTCTCACAACACTGAGGAACAGTCATTCGAAATGACTTCTCCATGCATTTTATGCATTGGTAAAAGCACTATGATGAAAAGTGTGATATGTTTTCAGGTATCTCCTATACTAATAGAGCCACATGCTCACCGGTTTGCCACATGATGTAGGCCTATGGACTGAACAAGAAACCACCAAAAATTTTAACCAGTCATCGTTCTCACAATACTGAGGACCAGTCATTCGAAATGACTTCTCCATGCATTTTATGCATTGGTAAAAGCACTATGATGAAAAGTGTGATATGTTTTCAGGTATCTCCTATACTAATAGAGCCACATGCTCACCGGTTTGCCACATGATGTAGGCCTATGGACTGAACAAGAAACCACCAAAAATTTTAACCAGTCATCGTTCTCACAATACTGAGGACCAGTCATTCGAAATGACTTCTCCATGCATTTTATGCATTGGTAAAAGCACTATGATGAAAAGTGTGATATGTTTTCAGGTATCTCCTATACTAATAGAGCCACATGCTCACCGGTTTGCCACATGATGTAGGCCTATGGACTGAACAAGAAACCACCAAAAATTTTAACCAGTCATCGTTCTCACAATACTGAGGACCAGTCATTCGAAATGACTTCTCCATGCATTTTATGCATTGGTAAAAGCACTATGATGAAAAGTGTGATATGTTTTCAGGTATCTCCTATACTAATAGAGCCACATGCTCACCGGTTTGCCACATTATGTAGGCCTATGGACTGAACAAGAAACCACCAAAAATTTTAACCAGTCATCGTTCTCACAATACTGAGGACCAGTCATTCGAAATGACTTCTCCATGCATTTTATGCATTGGTAAAAGCACTATGATGAAAAGTGTGATATGTTTTCAGGTATCTCCAATACTAATAGAGCCACATGCTCACCGGTTTGCCACATGATGTAGGCCTATGGACTGAACAAGAAACCACCAAAAATTTTAACCAGTCATCGTTCTCACAACACTGAGGACCAGTCATTCGAAATGACTTCTCCATGCATTTTATGCATTGGTAAAAGCACTATGATGAAAAGTGTGATATGTTTTCAGGTATCTCCTATACTGGTAGAGCCACATGCTCACCGGTTTGCCACATGATGTAGGCCTATGGACTGAACAAGAAACCACCAAAAATTTTAACCAGTCATCGTTCTCACAACACTGAGGACCAGTCATTCGAAATGACTTCTCCATGCATTTTATGCATTGGTAAAAGCACTATGATGAAAAGTGTGATATGTTTTCAGGTATCTCCTATACTAATAGAGCCACATGCTCACCGGTTTGCCACATGATGTAGGCCTATGGACTGAACAAGAAACCACCAAAAATTTTAACCAGTCATCGTTCTCACAACACTGAGGACCAGTCATTCGAAATGACTTCTCCATGCATTTTATGCATTGGTAAAAGCACTATGATGAAAAGTGTGATATGTTTTCAGGTATCTCCTATACTAATAGAGCCACATGCTCACCGGTTTGCCACATGATGTAGGCCTATGGACTGAACAAGAAACCACCAAAAATTTTAACCAGTCATCGTTCTCACAACACTGAGGACCAGTCATTTGAAATGACTTCTCCATGCATTTTATGCATTGGTAAAAGCACTATGATGAAAAGTGTGATATGTTTTCAGGTATCTCCTATACTAATAGAGCCACATGCTCACCGGTTTGCCACATGTTGTAGGCCTATGGACTGAACAAGAAACCACCAAAAATTTTAACCAGTCATCATTCTCACAACACTGAGGACCAGTCATTCGAAATGACTTCTCCATGCATTTTATGCATTGGTAAAAGCACTATGATGAAAAGTGTGATATGTTTTCAGGTATCTCCTATACTAATAGAGCCACATGCTCACCGGTTTGCCACATGATGTAGGCCTATGGACTGAACAAGAAACCACCAAAAATTTTAACCAGTCATCGTTCTCACAACACTGAGGACCAGTCATTCGAAATGACTTCTCCATGCATTTTATGCATTGGTAAAAGCACTATGATGAAAAGTGTGATATGTTTTCAGGTATCTCCTATACTAATAGAGCCACATGATCACCGGTTTGCCACATGATGTAGGCCTATGGACTGAACAAGAAACCACCAAAAATTTTAACCAGTCATCGTTCTCACAACACTGAGGACCAGTCATTCGAAATGACTTCTCCATGCATTTTATGCATTGGTAAAAGCACTATGATGAAAAGTGTGATATGTTTTCAGGTATCTCCTATACTAATAGAGCCACATGCTCACCGGTTTGCCACATGATGTAGGCCTATGGACTGAACAAGAAACCACCAAAAATTTTAACCAGTCATCATTCTCACAACACTGAGGACCAGTCATTCGAAATGACTTCTCCATGCATTTTATGCATTGGTAAAAGCACTATGATGAAAAGTGTGATATGTTTTCAGGTATCTCCTATACTAATAGAGCCACATGCTCACCGGTTTGCCACATGATGTAGGCCTATGGACTGAACAAGAAACCACCAAAAATTTTAACCAGTCATCGTTCTCACAACACTGAGGACCATTCATTCGAAATGACTTCTCCATGCATTTTATGCATTGGTAAAAGCACTATGATGAAAAGTGTGATATGTTTTCAGGTATCTCCTATACTAATAGAGCCACATGCTCACCGGTTTGCCACATGATGTAGGCCTATGGACTGAACAAGAAACCACCAAAAATTTTAACCAGTCATCGTTCTCACAACACTGAGGACCAGTCATTCGAAATGACTTCTCCATGCATTTTATGCATTGGTAAAAGCACTATGATGAAAAGTGTGATATGTTTTCAGGTATCTCCTATACTAATAGAGCCACATGCTCACCGGTTTGCCACATGATGTAGGCCTATGGACTGAACAAGAAACCACCAAAAATTTTAACCAGTCATCGTTCTCACAACACTGAGGACCAGTCATTCGAAATGACTTCTCCATGCATTTTATGCATTGGTAAAAGCACTATGATGAAAAGTGTGATATGTTTTCAGGTATCTCCTATACTAATAGAGCCACATGCTCACCGGTTTGCCACATGATGTAGGCCTATGGACTGAACAAGAAACCACCAAAAATTTTAACCAGTCATCGTTCTCACAACACTGAGGACCAGTCATTCGAAATGACTTCTCCATGCATTTTATGCATTGGTAAAAGCACTATGATGAAAAGTGTGATATGTTTTCAGGTATCTCCTATACTAATAGAGCCACATGCTCACCGGTTTGCCACATGATGTAGGCCTATGGACTGAACAAGAAACCACCAAAAATTTTAACCAGTCATCGTTCTCACAACACTGAGGACCAGTCATTCGAAATGACTTCTCCATGCATTTTATGCATTGGTAAAAGCACTATGATGAAAAGTGTGATATGTTTTCAGGTATCTCCTATACTAATAGAGCCACATGCCCACCGGTTTGCCACATGATGTAGGCCTATGGACTGAACAAGAAACCACCAAAAATTTTAACCAGTCATCGTTCTCACAACACTGAGGACCAGTCATTCGAAATGACTTCTCCATGCATTTTATGCATTGGTAAAAGCACTATGATGAAAAGTGTGATATGTTTTCAGGTATCTCCTATACTAATAGAGCCACATGCTCACCGGTTTGCCACATGATGTAGGCCTATGGACTGAACAAGAAACCACCAAAAATTTTAACCAGTCATCGTTCTCACAACACTGAGGACCAGTCATTCGAAATGACTTCTCCATGCATTTTATGCATTGGTAAAAGCACTATGATGAAAAGTGTGATATGTTTTCAGGTATCTCCTATACTAATAGAGCCACATGCTCACCGGTTTGCCACATGATGTAGGCCTATGGACTGAACAAGAAACCACCAAAAATTTTAACCAGTCATCGTTCTCACAACACTGAGGACCAGTCATTCGAAATGACTTCTCCATGCATTTTATGCATTGGTAAAAGCACTATGATGAAAAGTGTGATATGTTTTCAGGTATCTCCAATACTAATAGAGCCACATGCTCACCGGTTTGCCACATGATGTAGGCCTATGGACTGAACAAGAAACCACCAAAAATTTTAACCAGTCATCGTTCTCACAACACTGAGGACCAGTCATTCGAAATGACTTCTCCATGCATTTTATGCATTGGTAAAAGCACTATGATGAAAAGTGTGATATGTTTTCAGGTATCTCCTATACTGGTAGAGCCACATGCTCACCGGTTTGCCACATGATGTAGGCCTATGGACTGAACAAGAAACCACCAAAAATTTTAACCAGTCATCGTTCTCACAACACTGAGGACCAGTCATTCGAAATGACTTCTCCATGCATTTTATGCATTGGTAAAAGCACTATGATGAAAAGTGTGATATGTTTTCAGGTATCTCCTATACTAATAGAGCCACATGCTCACCGGTTTGCCACATGATGTAGGCCTATGGACTGAACAAGAAACCACCAAAAATTTTAACCAGTCATCGTTCTCACAACACTGAGGACCAGTCATTCGAAATGACTTCTCCATGCATTTTATGCATTGGTAAAAGCACTATGATGAAAAGTGTGATATGTTTTCAGGTATCTCCTATACTAATAGAGCCACATGCTCACCGGTTTGCCACATGATGTAGGCCTATGGACTGAACAAGAAACCACCAAAAATTTTAACCAGTCATCGTTCTCACAACACTGAGGACCAGTCATTCGAAATGACTTCTCCATGCATTTTATGCATTGGTAAAAGCACTATGATGAAAAGTGTGATATGTTTTCAGGTATCTCCTATACTAATAGAGCCACATGCTCACCGGTTTGCCACATGATGTAGGCCTATGGACTGAACAAGAAACCACCAAAAATTTTAACCAGTCATCATTCTCACAACACTGAGGACCAGTCATTCGAAATGACTTCTCCATGCATTTTATGCATTGGTAAAAGCACTATGATGAAAAGTGTGATAAGTTTTCAGGTATCTCCTATACTAATAGAGCCACATGCTCACCGGTTTGCCACATGATGTAGGCCTATGGACTGAACAATAAACCACCAAAAATTTTAAGCAAACATCGTTCTCACAACACTGAGGACCAGTCATTCGAAATGACTTCTCCATGCATTTTATGCATTGGTAAAAGCACTATGATGAAAAGTGTGATATGTTTTCAGGTATCTCCTATACTAATAGAGCCACATGCTCACCGGTTTGCCACATGATGTAGGCCTATGGACTGAACAAGAAACCACCAAAAATTTTAACCAGTCATCGTTCTCACAACACTGAGGACCAGTCATTCGAAATGACTTCTCCATGCATTTTATGCATTGGTAAAAGCACTATGATGAAAAGTGTGATATGTTTTCAGGTATCTCCTATACTAATAGAGCCACATGCTCACCGGTTTGCCACATGATGTAGGCCTATGGACTGAACAAGAAACCACCAAAAATTTTAACCAGTCATCGTTCTCACAACACTGAGGACCAGTCATTCGAAATGACTTCTCCATGCATTTTATGCATTGGTAAAAGCACTATGATGAAAAGTGTGATATGTTTTCAGGTATCTCCTATACTAATAGAGCCACCTGCTCACCGGTTTGCCACATGATGTAGGCCTATGGACTGAACAAGAAACCACCAAAAATTTTAACCAGTCATCGTTCTCACAACACTGAGGAACAGTCATTCGAAATGACTTCTCCATGCATTTTATGCATTGGTAAAAGCACTATGATGAAAAGTGTGATATGTTTTCAGGTATCTCCTATACTAATAGAGCCACATGCTCACCGGTTTGCCACATGATGTAGGCCTATGGACTGAACAAGAAACCACCAAAAATTTTAACCAGTCATCGTTCTCACAATACTGAGGACCAGTCATTCGAAATGACTTCTCCATGCATTTTATGCATTGGTAAAAGCACTATGATGAAAAGTGTGATATGTTTTCAGGTATCTCCTATACTAATAGAGCCACATGCTCACCGGTTTGCCACATGATGTAGGCCTATGGACTGAACAAGAAACCACCAAAAATTTTAACCAGTCATCGTTCTCACAATACTGAGGACCAGTCATTCGAAATGACTTCTCCATGCATTTTATGCATTGGTAAAAGCACTATGATGAAAAGTGTGATATGTTTTCAGGTATCTCCTATACTAATAGAGCCACATGCTCACCGGTTTGCCACATGATGTAGGCCTATGGACTGAACAAGAAACCACCAAAAATTTTAACCAGTCATCGTTCTCACAATACTGAGGACCAGTCATTCGAAATGACTTCTCCATGCATTTTATGCATTGGTAAAAGCACTATGATGAAAAGTGTGATATGTTTTCAGGTATCTCCTATACTAATAGAGCCACATGCTCACCGGTTTGCCACATTATGTAGGCCTATGGACTGAACAAGAAACCACCAAAAATTTTAACCAGTCATCGTTCTCACAATACTGAGGACCAGTCATTCGAAATGACTTCTCCATGCATTTTATGCATTGGTAAAAGCACTATGATGAAAAGTGTGATATGTTTTCAGGTATCTCCAATACTAATAGAGCCACATGCTCACCGGTTTGCCACATGATGTAGGCCTATGGACTGAACAAGAA
Organism: Ranitomeya imitator; assembly: GCF_032444005.1. NCBI lineage: Eukaryota > Metazoa > Chordata > Amphibia > Anura > Dendrobatidae > Ranitomeya > Ranitomeya imitator. Next base: position 24,156 of record NW_027194186.1, read on the forward strand.
ACCACCAAAAATTTTAACCAGTCATCGTTCTCACAACACTGAGGACCAGTCATTCGAAATGACTTCTCCATGCATTTTATGCATTGGTAAAAGCACTATGATGAAAAGTGTGATATGTTTTCAGGTATCTCCTATACTGGTAGAGCCACATGCTCACCGGTTTGCCACATGATGTAGGCCTATGGACTGAACAAGAAACCACCAAAAATTTTAACCAGTCATCGTTCTCACAACACTGAGGACCAGTCATTCGAAATGACTTCTCCATGCATTTTATGCATTGGTAAAAGCACTATGATGAAAAGTGTGATATGTTTTCAGGTATCTCCTATACTAATAGAGCCACATGCTCACCGGTTTGCCACATGATGTAGGCCTATGGACTGAACAAGAAACCACCAAAAATTTTAACCAGTCATCGTTCTCACAACACTGAGGACCAGTCATTCGAAATGACTTCTCCATGCATTTTATGCATTGGTAAAAGCACTATGATGAAAAGTGTGATATGTTTTCAGGTATCTCCTATACTAATAGAGCCACATGCTCACCGGTTTGCCACATGATGTAGGCCTATGGACTGAACAAGAAACCACCAAAAATTTTAACCAGTCATCGTTCTCACAACACTGAGGACCAGTCATTCGAAATGACTTCTCCATGCATTTTATGCATTGGTAAAAGCACTATGATGAAAAGTGTGATATGTTTTCAGGTATCTCCTATACTAATAGAGCCACATGCTCACCGGTTTGCCACATGATGTAGGCCTATGGACTGAACAAGAAACCACCAAAAATTTTAACCAGTCATCGTTCTCACAACACTGAGGACCAGTCATTCGAAATGACTTCTCCATGCATTTTATGCATTGGTAAAAGCACTATGATGAAAAGTGTGATATGTTTTCAGGTATCTCCTATACTAATAGAGCCTCATGCTCACCGGTTTGCCACATGATGTAGGCCTATGGACTGAACAAGAAACCACCAAAAATTTTAACCAGTCATCGTTCTCACAATACTGAGGACCAGTCATTCGAAATGACTTCTCCATGCATTTTATGCATTGGTAAAAGCACTATGATGAAAAGTGTGATATGTTTTCAGGTATCTCCTATACTAATAGAGCCACATGCTCACCGGTTTGCCACATGATGTAGGCCTATGGACTGAACAAGAAACCACCAAAAATTTTAACCAGTCATCGTTCTCACAACACTGAGGACCAGTCATTCGAAATGACTTCTCCATGCATTTTATGCATTGGTAAAAGCACTATGATGAAAAGTGTGATATGTTTTCAGGTATCTCCTATACTAATAGAGCCACATGCTCACCGGTTTGCCACATGATGTAGGCCTATGGACTGAACAAGAAACCACCAAAAATTTTAACCAGTCATCGTTCTCACAATACTGAGGACCAGTCATTCGAAATGACTTCTCCATGCATTTTATGCATTGGTAAAAGCACTATGATGAAAAGTGTGATATGTTTTCAGGTATCTCCAATACTAATAGAGCCACATGCTCACCGGTTTGCCACATGATGTAGGCCTATGGACTGAACAAGAAACCACCAAAAATTTTAACCAGTCATCGTTCTCACAACATAGTAACATAGTAACATAGTTAGTAAGGCCGAAAAAAGACATTTGTCCATCCAGTTCAGCCTATATTCCATCATAATAAATACCCAGATCTACGTCCTTCTACAGAACCTAATAATTGTATGATACAATATTGTTCTGCTCCAGGAAGACATCCAGGCCTCTCTTGAACCCCTCGACTGAGTTCGCCATCACCACCTCCTCAGGCAAGCAATTCCAGATTCTCACTGCCCTAACAGTAAAGAATCCTCTTCTATGTTGGTGGAAAAACCTTCTCTCCTCCAGATGCAAAGAATGCCCCCTTGTGCCCGTCACCTTCCTTGGTATAAACAGATCCTCAGCGAGATATTTGTATTGTCCCCTTATATACTTATACATGGTTATTAGATCGCCCCTCAGTCGTCTTTTTTCTAGACTAAATAATCCTAATTTCGCTAATCTATCTGGGTATTGTAGTTCTCCCATCCCCTTTATTAATTTTGTTGCCCTCCTTTGTACTCTCTCTAGTTCCATTATATCCTTCCTGAGCACCGGTGCCCAAAACTGGACACAGTACTCCATGTGCGGTCTAACTAGGGATTTGTACAGAGGCAGTATAATGCTCTCATCATGTGTATCCAGACCTCTTTTAATGCACCCCATGATCCTGTTTGCCTTGGCAGCTGCTGCCTGGCACTGGCTGCTCCAGGTAAGTTTATCATTAACTAGGATCCCCAAGTCCTTCTCCCTGTCAGATTTACCCAGTGGTTTCCCGTTCAGTGTGTAATGGTGATATTGATTCCCTCTTCCCATGTGTATAACCTTACATTTATCATTGTTAAACCTCATCTGCCACCTTTCAGCCCAAGTTTCCAACTTATCCAGATCCATCTGTAGCAGAATACTATCTTCTCTTGTATTAACTGCTTTACATAGTTTTGTATCATCTGCAAATATCGATATTTTACTGTGTAAACCTTCTACCAGATCATTAATGAATATGTTGAAGAGAACAGGTCCCAATACCGACCCCTGCGGTACCCCACTGGCCACAGCGACCCAGTTAGAGACTATACCATTTATAACCACCCTCTGCTTTCTATCACTAAGCCAGTTACTAACCCATTTACACACATTTTCCCCCAGACCAAGCATTCTCATTTTGTATACCAACCTCTTGTGCGGCACGGTATCAAACGCTTTGGAAAAATCGAGATATACCACGTCCAATGACTCACCGTGGTCCAGTCTATAGCTTACCTCTTCATAAAAACTGATTAGATTGGTTTGACAGGAGCGATTTCTCATAAACCCATGCTGATATGGAGTTAAACAGTTATTCTCATTGAGATAATCCAGAATAACATCCCTCAGAAACCCTTCAAATATTTTACCAACAATAGAGGTTAGACTTACTGGCCTATAATTTCCAGGTTCACTTTTAGAGCCCTTTTTGAATATTGGCACCACATTTGCTATGCGCCAGTCCATTCGAAATGACTTCTCCATGCATTTTATGCATTGGTAAAAGCACTATGATGAAAAGTGTGATATGTTTTCAGGTATCTCCTATGCTGGTAGAGCCACATGCTCACCGGTTTGCCACATGATGTAGGCCTATGGACTGAACAAGAAACCACCAAAAATTTTAACCAGTCATCGTTCTCACAACACTGAGGACCAGTCATTCGAAATGACTTCTCCATGCATTTTATGCATTGGTAAAAGCACTATGATGAAAAGTGTGATATGTTTTCAGGTATCTCCTATACTAATAGAGCCACATGCTCACCGGTTTGCCACATGATGTAGGCCTATGGACTGAACAAGAAACCACCAAAAATTTTAACCAGTCATCGTTCTCACAACACTGAGGACCAGTCATTCGAAATGACTTCTCCATGCATTTTATGCATTGGTAAAAGCACTATGATGAAAAGTGTGATATGTTTTCAGGTATCTCCTATACTAATAGAGCCACATGCTCACCGGTTTGCCACATGATGTAGGCCTATGGACTGAACAAGAAACCACCAAAAATTTTAACCAGTCATCGTTCTCACAACACTGAGGACCAGTCATTCGAAATGACTTCTCCATGCATTTTATGCATTGGTAAAAGCACTATGATGAAAAGTGTGATATGTTTTCAGGTATCTCCTATACTAATAGAGCCACATGTTCACCGGTTTGCCACATGATGTAGGCCTATGGACTGAACAAGAAACCACCAAAAATTTTAACCAGTCATCATTCTCACAACACTGAGGACCAGTCATTCGAAATGACTTCTCCATGCATTTTATGCATTGGTAAAAGCACTATGATGAAAAGTGTGATAAGTTTTCAGGTATCTCCTATACTAATAGAGCCACATGCTCACCGGTTTGCCACATGATGTAGGCCTATGGACTGAACAAGAAACCACCAAAAATTTTAAGCAAACATCGTTCTCACAACACTGAGGACCAGTCATTCGAAATGACTTCTCCATGCATTTTATGCATTGGTAAAAGCACTATGATGAAAAGTGTGATATGTTTTCAGGTATCTCCTATACTAATAGAGCCACATGCTCACCGGTTTGCCACATGATGTAGGCCTATGGACTGAACAAGAAACCACCAAAAATTTTAACCAGTCATCGTTCTCACAACACTGAGGACCAGTCATTCGAAATGACTTCTCCATGCATTTTATGCATTGGTAAAAGCACTATGATGAAAAGTGTGATATGTTTTCAGGTATCTCCTATACTAATAGAGCCACATGCTCACCGGTTTGCCACATGATGTAGGCCTATGGACTGAACAAGAAACCACCAAAAATTTTAACCAGTCATCGTTCTCACAACACTGAGGACCAGTCATTCGAAATGACTTCTCCATGCATTTTATGCATTGGTAAAAGCACTATGATGAAAAGTGTGATATGTTTTCAGGTATCTCCTATACTAATAGAGCCACCTGCTCACCGGTTTGCCACATGATGTAGGCCTATGGACTGAACAAGAAACCACCAAAAATTTTAACCAGTCATCGTTCTCACAACACTGAGGAACAGTCATTCGAAATGACTTCTCCATGCATTTTATGCATTGGTAAAAGCACTATGATGAAAAGTGTGATATGTTTTCAGGTATCTCCTATACTAATAGAGCCACATGCTCACCGGTTTGCCACATGATGTAGGCCTATGGACTGAACAAGAAACCACCAAAAATTTTAACCAGTCATCGTTCTCACAATACTGAGGACCAGTCATTCGAAATGACTTCTCCATGCATTTTATGCATTGGTAAAAGCACTATGATGAAAAGTGTGATATGTTTTCAGGTATCTCCTATACTAATAGAGCCACATGCTCACCGGTTTGCCATATGATGTAGGCCTCTGGACTGAACAAGAAACCACCAAAAATTTTAAGCAGTCATCGTTCTCACAACACTGAGGACCAGTCATTCGAAATGACTTCTCCATGCATTTTATGCATTGGTAAAAGCACTATGATGAAAAGTGTGATATGTTTTCAGGTATCTCCTATACTAATAGAGCCACATGCTCACCGGTTTGCCACATGATGTAGGCCTATGGACTGAACAAGAAACCACCAAAAATTTTAACCAGTCATCGTTCTCACAACACTGAGGACCAGTCATTCGAAATGACTTCTCCATGCATTTTATGCATTGTAAAAGCACTATGATGAAAAGTGTGATATGTTTTCAGGTATCTCCTATACTAATAGAGCCACATGCTCACCGGTTTGCCACATGATGTAGGCCTATGGACTGAACAAGAAACCACCAAAAATTTTAACCAGTCATCGTTCTCACAACACTGAGGACCAGTCATTCGAAATGACTTCTCCATGCATTTTATGCATTGGTAAAAGCACTATGATGAAAAGTGTGATATGTTTTCAGGTATCTCCTATACTAATAGAGCCACATGCTCACCGGTTTGCCACATGATGTAGGCCTATGGACTGAACAAGAAACCACCAAAAATTTTAACCAGTCATCGTTCTCACAATACTGAGAACCAGTCATTCGAAATGACTTCTCCATGCATTTTATGCATTGGTAAAAGCACTATGATGAAAAGTGTGATATGTTTTCAGGTATCTCCTATACTAATAGAGCCACATGCTCACCGGTTTGCCATATGATGTAGGCCTATGGACTGAACAAGAAACCACCAAAAATTTTAACCAGTCATCGTTCTCACAACACTGAGGACCAGTCATTCGAAATGACTTCTCCATGCATTTTATGCATTGGTTAAAGCACTATGATGAAAAGTGTGATATGTTTTCAGGTATCTCCTATACTAATAGAGCCACATGCTCACCGGTTTGCCACATGATGTAGGCCTATGGACTGAACAAGAAACCACCAACAATTTTAAGCAGTCATCGTTCTCACAACACTGAGGACCAGTCATTCGAAATGACTTCTCCATGCATTTTATGCATTGGTAAAAGCACTATGATGAAAAGTGTGATATGTTTTCAGGTATCTCCTATACTAATAGAGCCACATGCTCACCGGTTTGCCACATGATGTAGGCCTATGGACTGAACAAGAAACCACCAAAAATTTTAACCAGTCATCGTTCTCACAACACTGAGGACCAGTCATTCGAAATGACTTCTCCATGCATTTTATGCATTGGTAAAAGCACTATGATGAAAAGTGTGATATGTTTTCAGGTATCTCCTATACTAATAGAGCCACATGCTCACCGGTTTGCCACATGATGTAGGCCTATGGACTGAACAAGAAACCACCAAAAATTTTAACCAGTCATCGTTCTCACAACACTGAGGACCAGTCATTCGAAATGACTTCTCCATGCATTTTATGCATTGGTAAAAGCACTATGATAAAAAGTGTGATATGTTTTCAGGTATCTCCTATACTAATAGAGCCACATGCTCACCGGTTTGCCACATGATGTAGGCCTATGGACTGAACAAGAAACCACCAAAAATTTTAACCAGTCATCATTCTCACAACACTGAGGACCAGTCATTCGAAATGACTTCTCCATGCATTTTATGCATTGGTTAAAGCACTATGATGAAAAGTGTGATATGTTTTCAGGTATCTCCTATACTAATAGAGCCACATGCTCACCGGTTTGCCACATGATGTAGGCCTCTGGACTGAACAAGAAACCACCAAAAATTTTAAGCAGTCATCGTTCTCACAACACTGAGGACCAGTCATTCGAAATGACTTCTCCATGCATTTTATGCATTGGTAAAAGCACTATGATGAAAAGTGTGATATGTTTTCAGGTATCTCCTATACTAATAGAGCCACATGCTCACCGGTTTGCCACATGATGTAGGCCTATGGACTGAACAAGAAACCACCAAAAATTTTAACCAGTCATCGTTCTCACAACACTGAGGACCAGTCATTCGAAATGACTTCTCCATGCATTTTATGCATTGTAAAAGCACTATGATGAAAAGTGTGATATGTTTTCAGGTATCTCCTATACTAATAGAGCCACATGCTCACCGGTTTGCCACATGATGTAGGCCTATGGACTGAACAAGAAACCACCAAAAATTTTAACCAGTCATCGTTCTCACAACACTGAGGACCAGTCATTCGAAATGACTTCTCCATGCATTTTATGCATTGGTAAAAGCACTATGATGAAAAGTGTGATATGTTTTCAGGTATCTCCTATACTAATAGAGCCACATGCTCACCGGTTTGCCACATGATGTAGGCCTATGGACTGAACAAGAAACCACCAAAAATTTTAACCAGTCATCATTCTCACAACACTGAGGACCAGTCATTCGAAATGACTTCTCCATGCATTTTATGCATTGGTAAAAGCACTATGATGAAAAGTGTGATATGTTTTCAGGTATCTCCTATACTAATAGAGCCACATGCTCACCGGTTTGCCACATGATGTAGGCCTATGGACTGAACAAGAAACCACCAAAAATTTTAACCAGTCATCGTTCTCACAACACTGAGGACCAGTCATTCGAAATGACTTCTCCATGCATTTTATGCATTGGTTAAAGCACTATGATGAAAAGTGTGATATGTTTTCAGGTATCTCCTATACTAATAGAGCCACATGCTCACCGGTTTGCCACATGATGTAGGCCTCTGGACTGAACAAGAAACCACCAAAAATTTTAAGCAGTCATCGTTCTCACAACACTGAGGACCAGTCATTCGAAATGACTTCTCCATGCATTTTATGCATTGGTAAAAGCACTATGATGAAAAGTGTGATATGTTTTCAGGTATCTCCTATACTAATAGAGCCACATGCTCACCGGTTTGCCACATGATGTAGGCCTATGGACTGAACAAGAAACCACCAAAAATTTTAACCAGTCATCGTTCTCACAACACTGAGGACCAGTCATTCGAAATGACTTCTCCATGCATTTTATGCATTGGTAAAAGCACTATGATGAAAAGTGTGATATGTTTTCAGGTATCTCCTATACTAATAGAGCCACATGCTCACCGGTTTGCCACATGATGTAGGCCTATGGACTGAACAAGAAACCACCAAAAATTTTAACCAGTCATCGTTCTCACAACACTGAGGACCAGTCATTCGAAATGACTTCTCCATGCATTTTATGCATTGGTAAAAGCACTATGATGAAAAGTGTGATATGTTTTCAGGTATCTCCTATACTAATAGAGCCACATGCTCACCGGTTTGCCACATGATGTAGGCCTATGGACTGAACAAGAAACCACCAACAATTTTAAGCAGTCATCGTTCTCACAACACTGAGGACCAGTCATTCGAAATGACTTCTCCATGCATTTTATGCATTGGTAAAAGCACTATGATGAAAAGTGTGATATGTTTTCAGGTATCTCCTATACTAATAGAGCCACATGCTCACCGGTTTGCCACATGATGTAGGCCTATGGACTGAACAAGAAACCACCAAAAATTTTAACCAGTCATCGTTCTCACAACACTGAGGACCAGTCATTCGAAATGACTTCTCCATGCATTTTATGCATTGGTAAAAGCACTATGATGAAAAGTGTGATATGTTTTCAGGTATCTCCTATACTAATAGAGCCACATGCTCACCGGTTTGCCACATGATGTAGGCCTATGGACTGAACAAGAAACCACCAAAAATTTTAACCAGTCATCATTCTCACAACACTGAGGACCAGTCATTCGAAATGACTTCTCCATGCATTTTATGCATTGGTTAAAGCACTATGATGAAAAGTGTGATATGTTTTCAGGTATCTCCTATACTAATAGAGCCACATGCTCACCGGTTTGCCACATGATGTAGGCCTCTGGACTGAACAAGAAACCACCAAAAATTTTAAGCAGTCATCGTTCTCACAACACTGAGGACCAGTCATTCGAAATGACTTCTCCATGCATTTTATGCATTGGTAAAAGCACTATGATGAAAAGTGTGATATGTTTTCAGGTATCTCCTATACTAATAGAGCCACATGCTCACCGGTTTGCCACATGATGTAGGCCTATGGACTGAACAAGAAACCACCAAAAATTTTAACCAGTCATCGTTCTCACAACACTGAGGACCAGTCATTCGAAATGACTTCTCCATGCATTTTATGCATTGTAAAAGCACTATGATGAAAAGTGTGATATGTTTTCAGGTATCTCCTATACTAATAGAGCCACATGCTCACCGGTTTGCCACATGATGTAGGCCTATGGACTGAACAAGAAACCACCAAAAATTTTAACCAGTCATCGTTCTCACAACACTGAGGACCAGTCATTCGAAATGACTTCTCCATGCATTTTATGCATTGGTAAAAGCACTATGATGAAAAGTGTGATATGTTTTCAGGTATCTCCTATACTAATAGAGCCACATGCTCACCGGTTTGCCACATGATGTAGGCCTATGGACTGAACAAGAAACCACCAAAAATTTTAACCAGTCATCATTCTCACAACACTGAGGACCAGTCATTCGAAATGACTTCTCCATGCATTTTATGCATTGGTAAAAGCACTATGATGAAAAGTGTGATATGTTTTCAGGTATCTCCTATACTAATAGAGCCACATGCTCACCGGTTTGCCACATGATGTAGGCCTATGGACTGAACAAGAAACCACCAAAAATTTTAACCAGTCATCGTTCTCACAACACTGAGGACCAGTCATTCGAAATGACTTCTCCATGCATTTTATGCATTGGTTAAAGCACTATGATGAAAAGTGTGATATGTTTTCAGGTATCTCCTATACTAATAGAGCCACATGCTCACCGGTTTGCCACATGATGTAGGCCTCTGGACTGAACAAGAAACCACCAAAAATTTTAAGCAGTCATCGTTCTCACAACACTGAGGACCAGTCATTCGAAATGACTTCTCCATGCATTTTATGCATTGGTAAAAGCACTATGATGAAAAGTGTGATATGTTTTCAGGTATCTCCTATACTAATAGAGCCACATGCTCACCGGTTTGCCACATGATGTAGGCCTATGGACTGAACAAGAAACCACCAAAAATTTTAACCAGTCATCGTTCTCACAACACTGAGGACCAGTCATTCGAAATGACTTCTCCATGCATTTTATGCATTGGTAAAAGCACTATGATGAAAAGTGTGATATGTTTTCAGGTATCTCCTATACTAATAGAGCCACATGCTCACCGGTTTGCCACATGATGTAGGCCTATGGACTGAACAAGAAACCACCAAAAATTTTAACCAGTCATCGTTCTCACAACACTGAGGACCAGTCATTCGAAATGACTTCTCCATGCATTTTATGCATTGGTAAAAGCACTATGATGAAAAGTGTGATATGTTTTCAGGTATCTCCTATACTAATAGAGCCACATGCTCACCGGTTTGCCACATGATGTAGGCCTATGGACTGAACAAGAAACCACCAAAAATTTTAACCAGTCATCATTCTCACAACACTGAGGACCAGTCATTCGAAATGACTTCTCCATGCATTTTATGCATTGGTAAAAGCACTATGATGAAAAGTGTGATATGTTTTCAGGTATCTCCTATACTAATAGAGCCACATGCTCACCGGTTTGCCACATGATGTAGGCCTATGGACTGAACAAGAAACCACCAAAAATTTTAACCAGTCATCGTTCTCACAACACTGAGGACCAGTCATTCGAAATGACTTCTCCATGCATTTTATGCATTGGTAAAAGCACTATGATGAAAAGTGTGATATGTTTTCAGGTATCTCCTATACTAATAGAGCCACATGCTCACCGGTTTGCCATATGATGTAGGCCTCTGGACTGAACAAGAAACCACCAAAAATTTTAAGCAGTCATCGTTCTCACAACACTGAGGACCAGTCATTCGAAATGACTTCTCCATGCATTTTATGCATTGGTAAAAGCACTATGATGAAAAGTGTGATATGTTTTCAGGTATCTCCTATACTAATAGAGCCACATGCTCACCGGTTTGCCACATGATGTAGGCCTATGGACTGAACAAGAAACCACCAAAAATTTTAACCAGTCATCGTTCTCACAACACTGAGGACCAGTCATTCGAAATGACTTCTCCATGCATTTTATGCATTGTAAAAGCACTATGATGAAAAGTGTGATATGTTTTCAGGTATCTCCTATACTAATAGAGCGACATGCTCACCGGTTTGCCACATGATGTAGGCCTATGGACTGAACAAGAAACCACCAAAAATTTTAACCAGTCATCGTTCTCACAACACTGAGGACCAGTCATTCGAAATGACTTCTCCATGCATTTTATGCATTGGTAAAAGCACTATGATGAAAAGTGTGATATGTTTTCAGGTATCTCCTATACTAATAGAGCCACATGCTCACCGGTTTGCCACATGATGTAGGCCTATGGACTGAACAAGAAACCACCAAAAATTTTAACCAGTCATCGTTCTCACAATACTGAGAACCAGTCATTCGAAATGACTTCTCCATGCATTTTATGCATTGGTAAAAGCACTATGATGAAAAGTGTGATATGTTTTCAGGTATCTCCTATACTAATAGAGCCACATGCTCACCGGTTTGCCATATGATGTAGGCCTATGGACTGAACAAGAAACCACCAAAAATTTTAACCAGTCATCGTTCTCACAACACTGAGGACCAGTCATTCGAAATGACTTCTCCATGCATTTTATGCATTGGTTAAAGCACTATGATGAAAAGTGTGATATGTTTTCAGGTATCTCCTATACTAATAGAGCCACATGCTCACCGGTTTGCCACATGATGTAGGCCTCTGGACTGAACAAGAAACCACCAAAAATTTTAAGCAGTCATCGTTCTCACAACACTGAGGACCAGTCATTCGAAATGACTTCTCCATGCATTTTATGCATTGGTAAAAGCACTATGATGAAAAGTGTGATATGTTTTCAGGTATCTCCTATACTAATAGAGCCACATGCTCACCGGTTTGCCACATGATGTAGGCCTATGGACTGAACAAGAAACCACCAAAAATTTTAACCAGTCATCGTTCTCACAACACTGAGGACCAGTCATTCGAAATGACTTCTCCATGCATTTTATGCATTGTAAAAGCACTATGATGAAAAGTGTGATATGTTTTCAGGTATCTCCTATACTAATAGAGCCACATGCTCACCGGTTTGCCACATGATGTAGGCCTATGGACTGAACAAGAAACCACCAAAAATTTTAACCAGTCATCGTTCTCACAACACTGAGGACCAGTCATTCGAAATGACTTCTCCATGCATTTTATGCATTGGTAAAAGCACTATGATGAAAAGTGTGATATGTTTTCAGGTATCTCCTATACTAATAGAGCCACATGCTCACCGGTTTGCCACATGATGTAGGCCTATGGACTGAACAAGAAACCACCAAAAATTTTAACCAGTCATCATTCTCACAACACTGAGGACCAGTCATTCGAAATGACTTCTCCATGCATTTTATGCATTGGTAAAAGCACTATGATGAAAAGTGTGATATGTTTTCAGGTATCTCCTATACTAATAGAGCCACATGCTCACCGGTTTGCCACATGATGTAGGCCTATGGACTGAACAAGAAACCACCAAAAATTTTAACCAGTCATCGTTCTCACAACACTGAGGACCAGTCATTCGAAATGACTTCTCCATGCATTTTATGCATTGGTTAAAGCACTATGATGAAAAGTGTGATATGTTTTCAGGTATCTCCTATACTAATAGAGCCACATGCTCACCGGTTTGCCACATGATGTAGGCCTCTGGACTGAACAAGAAACCACCAAAAATTTTAAGCAGTCATCGTTCTCACAACACTGAGGACCAGTCATTCGAAATGACTTCTCCATGCATTTTATGCATTGGTAAAAGCACTATGATGAAAAGTGTGATATGTTTTCAGGTATCTCCTATACTAATAGAGCCACATGCTCACCGGTTTGCCACATGATGTAGGCCTATGGACTGAACAAGAAACCACCAAAAATTTTAACCAGTCATCGTTCTCACAACACTGAGGACCAGTCATTCGAAATGACTTCTCCATGCATTTTATGCATTGGTAAAAGCACTATGATGAAAAGTGTGATATGTTTTCAGGTATCTCCTATACTAATAGAGCCACATGCTCACCGGTTTGCCACATGATGTAGGCCTATGGACTGAACAAGAAACCACCAAAAATTTTAACCAGTCATCGTTCTCACAACACTGAGGACCAGTCATTCGAAATGACTTCTCCATGCATTTTATGCATTGGTAAAAGCACTATGATGAAAAGTGTGATATGTTTTCAGGTATCTCCTATACTAATAGAGCCACATGCTCACCGGTTTGCCACATGATGTAGGCCTATGGACTGAACAAGAAACCACCAAAAATTTTAACCAGTCATCATTCTCACAACACTGAGGACCAGTCATTCGAAATGACTTCTCCATGCATTTTATGCATTGGTAAAAGCACTATGATGAAAAGTGTGATATGTTTTCAGGTATCTCCTATACTAATAGAGCCACATGCTCACCGGTTTGCCACATGATGTAGGCCTATGGACTGAACAAGAAACCACCAAAAATTTTAACCAGTCATCGTTCTCACAACACAGAGGACCAGTCATTTGAAATGACTTCTCCATGCATTTTATGCATTGGTAAACGCACTATGATGAAAAGTGTGATATGTTTTCAGGTATCTCCTATACTAATAGAGCCACATGCTCACCGGTTTGCCACATGATGTAGGCCTATGGGCTGAACAAGAAACCACCAAAAATTTTAACCAGTCATCGTTCTCACAACACTGAGGACCAGTCATTCGAAATGACTTCTCCATGCATTTTATGCATTGGTAAAAGCACTATGATGAAAAGTGTGATATGTTTCTTGTTCAGTCTATAGGCCTACATCATGTGGCAAACCGGTGAGCATGTGGCTCTATTAGTATAGGAGATACCTGAAAACATATCACACTTTTCATCATAGTGCTTTTACCAATGCATAAAATGCATGGAGAAGTCATTTCGAATGACTGGTCCTCAGTGTTGTGAGAACGATGACTGGTTAAAATTTTTGGTGGTTTCTTGTTCAGTCCATAGGCCTACATCATGTGGCAAACCGGTGAGCATGTGGCTCTATTAGTATAGGAGATACCTGAAAACATATCACACTTTTCATCATAGTGCTTTTACCAATGCATAAAATGCATGGAGAAGTCATTTCGAATGACTGGTCCTCAGTGTTGTGAGAACGATGACTGGTTAAAATTTTTGGTGGTTTCTTGTTCAGTCCATAGGCCTACATCATGTGGCAAACCAGTGAGCATGTGGCTCTATTAGTATAGGAGATACCTGAAAACATATCACACTTTTCATCATAGTGCTTTTACCAATGCATAAAATGCATGGAGAAGTCATTTCGAATGACTGGTCCTCAGTGTTGTGAGAACGATGACTGGTTAATATTTTTGGTGGTTTCTTGTTCAGTCCATAGGCCTACATCATGTGGCAAACCGGTGAGCATGTGGCTCTATTAGTATAGGAGATACCTGAAAACATATCACACTTTTCATCATAGTGCTTTTACCAATGCATAAAATGCATGGAGAAGTCATTTCGAATGACTGGTCCTCAGTGTTGTGAGAACGATGACTGGTCCTCAGTGTTGTGAGAACGATGACTGGTTAAAATTTTTGGTGGTTTCTTGTTCAGTCCATAGGCCTACATCATGTGGAAACCGGTAAGCATGTGGCTCTATTAGTATAGGAGATACCTGAAAACATATCACACTTTTCATCATAGTGCTTTTACCAATGCATAAAATGCATGGAGAAGTCATTTCGAATGACTGGTCCTCAGTGTTGTGAGAACGATGACTGGTTAAAATTTTTGGTGGTTTCTTGTTCAGTCCATAGGCCTACATCATGTGGCAAACCGGTGAGCATGTGGCTCTATTAGTATAGGAGATACCTGAAAACATATCACACTTTTCATCATAGTGCTTTTACCAATGCATAAAATGCATGGAGAAGTCATTTCGAATGACTGGTCCTCAGTGTTGTGAGAACGATGACTGGTTAAAATTTTTGGTGGTTTCTTGTTCAGTCCATAGGCCTACATCATGTGGCAAACCGGTGAGCATGTGGCTCTATTAGTATAGGAGATACCTGAAAACATATCACACTTTTCATCATAGTGATTTTACCAATGCATAAAATGCATGGAGAAGTCATTTCGAATGACTGGTCCTCAGTGTTGTGAGAACGATGACTGGTTAAAATTTTTGGTGGTTTCTTGTTCAGTCCATAGGCCTACATCATGTGGCAAACCGGTGAGCATGTGGCTCTATTAGTATAGGAGATACCTGAAAACATATCACACTTTTCATCATAGTGCTTTTACCAATGCATAAAATGCATGGAGAAGTCATTTCGAATGACTGGTCCTCAGTGTTGTGAGAACGATGACTGGTTAAAATTTTTGGTGGTTTCTTGTTCAGTCCATAGGCCTACATCATGTGGCAAACCGGTGAGCATGTGGCT
>NW_027194187.1:0-40691 GCF_032444005.1 Ranitomeya imitator
GCCTGGGCACAAGTGCGGGCTAGGCTTAAGGCCTGGGCACAAGTGCGGGCTAGGCTTAAGGCCTGGGCACAAGTGCGGGCTAGGCTTAAGGCCTGGGCACAAGTGCGGGCTAGGCTTAAGGCCTGGGCACAAGTGCGGGCTAGGCTTAAGGCCTGGGCACAAGTGCGGGCTAGGCTTAAGGCCTGGACACAAGTGCGGGCTAGGCTTAAGGCCGGGGCACAAGTGCAGGCTAGGCTTAAGGCCTGGGCACAAGTGCAGTGCTGGCTAGGATCAAGGCAGGGGCCACAAGTGCCGGCTAGGCTTAAGGCATGGGCACAAGTGCCAGCCAGGCTTAAGGCATGGGCACAAGTGCAGTGCTGGCCAGGATCAAGGCAGGGGGCACAAGTGCTGGCTAGGCTTAAGGCATTCAGCTAACTCTTTGCACTCTTTGCATAAAGGGTTAGGCACCCATAGGGGTGAAGAGCTAGCTTTCACCCCTCTACTCTGTACTTGGACATTTAGGACTAGATCCTTTGTTGTACAGTGCGGAGCCTCTCCATAACCCCATGCTCCAAGCGACCAGGCACTTCTTGTCTGTCCTCCGTAAATGGGTAATGCCTTCTTCCCCAATTACAGTCGTGCATGCGCATTCAGACGGGACAAGAGCGAAGAGCGTAAAGCTGGCCCTATGTGCATAACCAACATGAAGCTGAAGACAAAAACAAACAAACAAGCATTCAAGGGGCTCAAAAGTGCAGGCTAGGCTTAAGGCCTGGGCACAAGTGCGGGCTAGGCTTAAGGCCTGGGCACAAGTGCGGGCTAGGCTTAAGGCCGGGGCACAAGTGCGGGCTAGGTTTAAGGCCGGGGCACAAGTGCGGGCTAGGCTTATGGCCTGAGGACAAGTGCGGGCTAGGCTTAAGGCCTGGGCACAAGTGCGGGCTAGGCTTAAGGCCAGGGCACAAGTGCGGGCTAGGCTTAAGGCCAGGGCACAAGTGCGGGCTAGGCTTAAGGCCTGGGCACAAGTGCGGGCTAGGCTTAAGGCCTGGGCACAAGTGCGGGCTAGGCTTAAGGCCTGGGCACAAGTGCGGGCTAGGCTTAAGGCCTGGGCACACGTGCGGGCTAGGCTTAAGGCCTGGACACAAGTGCGGGCTAGGCTTAAGGCAGGGGCACAAGTGCGGGCTAGGCTTAAGGCAGGGGCACAAGTGCGGGCTTGGCTTAAGGCCTGGGCACAAGTGCGGGCTAGGCTTAAGGCCTGGGCACAAGTGCTGGCTAGGATCAAGGCAGGGGGCACAAGTGCGGGCTAGGCTTAAGGCCTGGGCACAAGTGCGGGCTAGGCTTAAGGCCTGGGCACAAGTGCGGGCTAGGCTTAAGGCCTGGGCACAAGTGCGGGCTAGGCTTAAGGCCTGGGCACAAGTGCGGGCTAGGCTTAAGGCCTGGGCACAAGTGCGGGCTAGGCTTAAGGCCGGGGCACAAGTGCGGGCTAGGCTTAAGGCCGGGGCACAAGTGCGGGCTAGGCTTAAGGCCTGGGCACAAGTGCGGGCTAGGCTTAAGGCCTGGGCACAAGTGCGGGCTAGGCTTAAGGCCTGGGCACAAGTGCGGGCTAGGCTTAAGGCAGGGGCACAAGTGCGGGCTCGGCTTAAGGCAGGGGCACAAGTGCGGGCTCGGCTTAAGGCAGGGGCACAAGTGCAGGCTAGGCTTAAGGCCGGGGCGCAAGTGCGGGCTAGGCTTAAGGCCGGGGCACAAGTGCAGGCTAGTCTTAAGGCCTGGGCACAAGTGCAGTGCTGGCTAGGATCAAGGCAGGGGCCACAAGTGCCGGCTAGGCTTAAGGCATGGGCACAAGTGCCAGCCAGGCTTAAGGCCTGGGCACAAGTGCGGGCTAGGCTTAAGGCCTGGGCACAAGTGTGGGCTAGGCTTACGGCATGGGCACAAGTGCAGTGCTGGCCAGGATCAAGGCAGGGGGCACAAGTGCTGGCTAGGCTTAAGGCATTCAGCTAACTCTTTGCACTCTTTACATAAAGGGTTAGGCACCCATAGGGGTGAAGAGCTAGCTTTCACCCCTCTACTCTGTACTTGGACATTTAGGACTAGATCCTTTGTTGTACAGTGCGGAGCCTCTCCATAACCCCATGCTCCAAGCGACCAGGCACTTCTTGTCTGTCCTCCGTAAATGGGTAATGCCTTCTTCCCCAATTAAAGTCGTGCATGCGCATTCAGACGGGACAAGAGCGAAGAGCGTAAAGCTGGCCCTATGTGCATAACCAACATGAAGCTGAAGACAAAAACAAACAAACAAGCATTCAAGGGGCTCAAAAGTGCAGGCTAGGCTTAAGGCCTGGGCACAAGTGCGGGCTAGGCTTAAGGCCTGGGCACAAGTGCTGGCTAGGATCAAGGCAGGGGGCACAAGTGCGGGCTAGGCTTAAGGCCTGGGCACAAGTGCGGGCTAGGCTTAAGGCCTGGGCACAAGTGCGGGCTAGGCTTAAGGCCTGGGCACAAGTGCGGGCTAGGCTTAAGGCCTGGCCACAAGTGCGGGCTAGGCTTAAGGCCTGGGCACAAGTGCGGCCTGGACACAAGTGCGGGCTAGGCTTAAGGCAGGGGCACAAGTGCGGGCTAGGCTTAAGGCAGGGGCACAAGTGCGGGCTTGGCTTAAGGCCTGGGCACAAGTGCGGGCTAGGCTTAAGGCCTGGGCACAAGTGCTGGCTAGGATCAAGGCAGGGGGCACAAGTGCGGGCTAGGCTTAAGGCCTGGGCACAAGTGCGGGCTAGGCTTAAGGCCTGGGCACAAGTGTGGGCTAAGCTTAAAGCCGGGGCACAAGTGCGGGCTAAGCTTAAAGCCGGGGCACAAGTGCGGGCTAGGCTTAAGGCCTGGGCACAAGTGCGGGCTAGGCTTAAGGCCTGGGCACAAGTGCGGGTTAGGCTTAAGGCCGGGGCACAAGTGCGGGCTAGGCTTAAGGCCGGGGCACAAGTGCGGGCTAGGCTTAAGGCCGGGGCACAAGTGCAGGCTAGGCTTAAGGCCTGGGCACAAGTGCTGGCTAGGATCAAGGCAGGGGGCACAAGTGCAGGCTAGGCTTAAGGCCTGGGCACAAGTGCGGGCTAGGCTTAAGGCCTGGGCACAAGTGCAGGCTAGGCTTAAGGCCTGGGCATAAGTGCAGTGCTGGCTAGGATCAAGGCAGGGGGCACAAGTGCGGGCTAGGCTTAAGGCCTGGGCACAAGTGCGGGCTAGGCTTAAGGCCTGGGCACAAGTGCTGGCTAGGATCAAGGAAGGGGGCACAAGTGCGGGCTAGGCTTAAGGCCTGGGCACAAGTGCGGGCTAGGCTTAAGGCCTGGGCACAAGTGCGGGCTAGGCTTAAGGCCTGGGCACACGTGCGGGCTAGGCTTAAGGCCGGGGCACAAGTGCGGGCTAGGCTTAAGGCCGGGCACAAGTGCGGGCTAGGCTTAAGGCCGGGGCACAAGTGCGGGCTAGGCTTATGGCCTGAGGACAAGTGCGGGCTAGGCTTAAGGCCTGGGCACAAGTGCGGGCTAGGCTTAAGGCCAGGGCACAAGTGCGGGCTAGGCTTAAGGCCTGGGCACAAGTGCGGGCTAGGCTTAAGGCCTGGGCACAAGTGCGGGCTAGGCTTAAGGCCTGGGCACAAGTGCGGGCTAGGCTTAAGGCCTGGGCACAAGTGCGGGCTAGGCTTAAGGCCTGGGCACAAGTGCGGGCTAGGCTTAAGGCAGGGGCACAAGTGCGGGCTAGGCTTAAGGCAGGGGCACAAGTGCGGGCTTGGCTTAAGGCCTGGGCACAAGTGCGGGCTAGGCTTAAGGCCTGGGCACAAGTGCTGGCTAGGATCAAGGCAGGGGGCACAAGTGCGGGCTAGGCTTAAGGCCTGGGCACAAGTGCGGGCTAGGCTTAAGGCAGGGGCACAAGTGCGGGCTCGGCTTAAGGCAGGGGCACAAGTGCGGGCTCGGCTTAAGGCAGGGGCACAAGTGCAGGCTAGGCTTAAGGCCGGGGCACAAGTGCGGGCTAGGCTTAAGGCCTGGGCACAAGTGCTGGCTAGGATCAAGGCACTGGGCACAAGTGCGGGCTAGGCTTAAGGCCTGGGCACAAGTGCGGGCTAGGCTTAAGGCCAGGGCACAAGTGCGGGCTAGGCTTAAGGCAGGGGCACAAGTGCGGGCTCGGCTTAAGGCCGGGGCACAAGTGCGGGCTCGGCTTAAGGCCGGGGCACAAGTGCGGGCTCGGCTTAAGGCCGGGGCACAACTGCGGGCTCGGCTTAAGGCCGGGGCACAAGTGCGGGCTAAGCTTAAAGCCGGGGCACAAGTGTGGGCTAAGCTTAAAGCCGGGGCACAAGTGTGGGCTAAGCTTAAGGCCTGAGCACAAGTGCGGGCTAGGCTTAAGGCCTGGGCACAAGTGCGGGTTAGGCTTAAGGCCGGGGCACAAGTGCGGGCTAGGCTTAAGGCCGGGGCGCAAGTGCGGGCTAGGCTTAAGGCCGGGGCACAAGTGCAGGCTAGGCTTAAGGCCTGGGCACAAGTGCAGTGCTGGCTAGGATCAAGGCAGGGGCCACAAGTGCCGGCTAGGCTTAAGGCATGGGCACAAGTGCCAGCCAGGCTTAAGGCCTGGGCACAAGTGCGGGCTAGGCTTACGGCATGGGCACAAGTGCAGTGCTGGCCAGGATCAAGGCAGGGGGCACAAGTGCTGGCTAGGCTTAAGGCATTCAGCTAACTCTTTGCACTCTTTGCATAAAGGGTTAGGCACCCATAGGGGTGAAGAGCTAGCTTTCACCCCTCTACTCTGTACTTGGACATTTAGGACTAGATCCTTTGTTGTACAGTGCGGAGCCTCTCCATAACCCCATGCTCCAAGCGACCAGGCACTTCTTGTCTGTCCTCCGTAAATGGGTAATGCCTTCTTCCCCAATTACAGTCGTGCATGCGCATTCAGACGGGACAAGAGCGAAGAGCGTAAAGCTGGCCCTATGTGCATAACCAACATGAAGCTGAAGACAAAAACAAACAAACAAGCATTCAAGGGGCTCAAAAGTGCAGGCTAGGCTTAAGGCCTGGGCACAAGTGCGGGCTAGGCTTAAGGCCTTGGCACAAGTGCTGGCTAGGATCAAGGCAGGGGGCACAAGTGCAGGCTAGGCTTAAGGCCTGGGCACAAGTGCGGGCTAGGCTTAAGGCCTGGGCACAAGTGCGGGCTAGGCTTAAGGCCTGGGCACAAGTGCGGGCTAGGCTTAAGGCCTGGGCACAAGTGCGGGCTAGGCTTAAGGCCTGGGCACAAGTGCGGGCTAGGCTTAAGGCCTGGGCACAAGTGCGGGCTAGGCTTAAGGCCGGGGCACAAGTGCGGGCTAGGCTTAAGGCCGGGGCACAAGTGCGGGCTAGGCTTATGGCCTGAGGACAAGTGCGGGCTAGGCTTAAGGCCTGGGCACAAGTGCGGGCTAGGCTTAAGGCCAGGGCACAAGTGCGGGCTAGGCTTAAGGCCAGGGCACAAGTGCGGGCTAGGCTTAAGGCCTGGGCACAAGTGCGGGCTAGGCTTTAGGCCTGGGCACAAGTGCGGGCTAGGCTTAAGGCCTGGGCACAAGTGCGGGCTAGGCTTAAGGCCTGGGCACAAGTGTGGGCTAGGCTTAAGGCAGGGGCACAAGTGCGGGCTAGGCTTAAGGCAGGGGCACAAGTGCGGGCTTGGCTTAAGGCCTGGGCACAAGTGCGGGCTAGGCTTAAGGCCTGGGCACAAGTGCTGGCTAGGATCAAGGCAGGGGGCACAAGTGCGGGCTAGGCTTAAGGCCTGGGCACAAGTGCGGGCTAGGCTTAAGGCCTGGGCACAAGTGCGGGCTAGGCTTAAGGCCTGGGCACAAGTGCGGGCTAGGCTTAAGGCCTGGGCACAAGAGCGGGCTAGGCTTAAGGCCTGGGCACAAGTGCGGGCTAGGCTTAAGGCCTGGGCACAAGTGCGGGCTAGGCTTAAGGCCTGGGCACAAGTGCGGGCTGGGCTTTAGGCCTGGGCACAAGTGCGGGCTAGGCTTAAGGCAGGGGCACAAGTGCGGGCTAGGCTTAAGGCAGGGGCACAAGTGCGGGCTAGGCTTAAGGCCTGGGCACAAGTGCGGGCTAGGCTTAAGGCAGGGGCACAAGTGCGGGCTCGGCTTAAGGCAGGGGCACAAGTGCGGGCTCGGCTTAAGGCCGAGGCACAAGTGCGGGCTCGGCTTAAGGCCGAGGCACAAGTGCGGGCTCGGCTTAAGGCCGAGGCACAAGTGCGGGCTAGGCTTAAGGCCTGGGCACAAGTGCGGGCTAAGCTTAAAGCCGGGGCACAAGTGCGGGCTAAGCTTAAAGCCGGGGCACAAGTGCGGGCTAAGCTTAAAGCCGGGGCACAAGTGCGGGCTAAGCTTAAAGCCGGGGCACAAGTGCGGGCTAGGCTTAAGGCCTGGGCACAAGTGCGGGTTAGGCTTAAGGCATGGGCACAAGTGCGGGCTAGGCTTAAGGCCGGGGCACAAGTGCGGGCTAGGCTTAAGGCCGGGGCACAAGTGCGGGCTAGGCTTAAGGCCAGGGCACAAGTGCGGGCTAGGCTTAAGGCCGGGGCACAAGTGCGGGCTAGGCTTAAGGCCTGGGTACAAGTGCGGGCTAGGCTTAAGGCCTGGGCACAAGTGCGGGTTAGACTTAAGGCCGGGGCACAAGTGCGGGCTAGGCTTAAGGCCGGGGCACAAGTGCGGGCTAGGCTTAAGGCCGGGGCACAAGTGCGGGCTAGGCTTAAGGCCGGGGCACAAGTGCGGGCTAGGCTTAAGGCCGGGGCACAAGTGCGGGCTAGGCTTAAGGCCGGGGCACAAGTGCGGGCTAGGCTTAAGGCCGGGGCACAAGTGCGGGCTAGGCTTAAGGCCTGGGCACAAGTGCAGGCTAGGCTTAAGGCCTGGGCACAAGTGCAGTGCTGGCTAGGATCAAGGCAGGGGCCACAAGTGCCGGCTAGGCTTAAGGCATGGGCACAAGTGCCAGCCAGGCTTAAGGCCTGGGCACAAGTGCGGGCTAGGCTTAAGGCCTGGGCACAAGTGTGGGCAAGGCTTACGGCATGGGCACAAGTGCAGTGCTGGCCAGGATCAAGGCAGGGGGCACAAGTGCTGGCTAGGCTTAAGGCATTCAGCTAACTCTTTGCACTCTTTGCATAAAGGGTTAGGCACCCATAGGGGTGAAGAGCTAGCTTTCACCCCTCTACTCTGTACTTGGACATTTAGGACTAGATCCTTTGTTGTACAGTGCGGAGCCTCTCCATAACCCCATGCTCCAAGCGACCAGGCACTTCTTGTCTGTCCTCCGTAAATGGGTAATGCCTTCTTCCCCAATTACAGTCGTGCATGCGCATTCAGACGGGACAAGAGCGAAGAGCGTAAAGCTGGCCCTATGTGCATAACCAACATGAAGCTGAAGACAAAAACAAACAAACAAGCATTCAAGGGGCTCAAAAGTGCAGGCTAGGCTTAAGGCCTGGGCACAAGTGCGGGCTAGGCTTAAGGCCTGGGCACAAGTGCTGGCTAGGATCAAGGCAGGGGGCACAAGTGCGGGCTAGGCTTAAGGCCTGGGCACAAGTGCGGGCTAGGCTTAAGGCCTGGGCACAAGTGCGGGCTAGGCTTAAGGCCTGGGCACAAGTGCGGGCTAGGCTTAAGGCCTGGCCACAAGTGCGGGCTAGGCTTAAGGCCTGGGCACAAGTGCGGCCTGGACACAAGTGCGGGCTAGGCTTAAGGCAGGGGCACAAGTGCGGGCTAGGCTTAAGGCAGGGGCACAAGTGCGGGCTTGGCTTAAGGCCTGGGCACAAGTGCGGGCTAGGCTTAAGGCCTGGGCACAAGTGCTGGCTAGGATCAAGGCAGGGGGCACAAGTGCGGGCTAGGCTTAAGGCCTGGGCACAAGTGCGGGCTAGGCTTAAGGCCTGGGCACAAGTGTGGGCTAAGCTTAAAGCCGGGGCACAAGTGCGGGCTAAGCTTAAAGCCGGGGCACAAGTGCGGGCTAGGCTTAAGGCCTGGGCACAAGTGCGGGCTAGGCTTAAGGCCTGGGCACAAGTGCGGGTTAGGCTTAAGGCCGGGGCACAAGTGCGGGCTAGGCTTAAGGCCGGGGCACAAGTGCGGGCTAGGCTTAAGGCCGGGGCACAAGTGCAGGCTAGGCTTAAGGCCTGGGCACAAGTGCTGGCTAGGATCAAGGCAGGGGGCACAAGTGCAGGCTAGGCTTAAGGCCTGGGCACAAGTGCGGGCTAGGCTTAAGGCCTGGGCACAAGTGCAGGCTAGGCTTAAGGCCTGGGCATAAGTGCAGTGCTGGCTAGGATCAAGGCAGGGGGCACAAGTGCGGGCTAGGCTTAAGGCCTGGGCACAAGTGCGGGCTAGGCTTAAGGCCTGGGCACAAGTGCTGGCTAGGATCAAGGAAGGGGGCACAAGTGCGGGCTAGGCTTAAGGCCTGGGCACAAGTGCGGGCTAGGCTTAAGGCCTGGGCACAAGTGCGGGCTAGGCTTAAGGCCTGGGCACACGTGCGGGCTAGGCTTAAGGCCGGGGCACAAGTGCGGGCTAGGCTTAAGGCCGGGCACAAGTGCGGGCTAGGCTTAAGGCCGGGGCACAAGTGCGGGCTAGGCTTATGGCCTGAGGACAAGTGCGGGCTAGGCTTAAGGCCTGGGCACAAGTGCGGGCTAGGCTTAAGGCCAGGGCACAAGTGCGGGCTAGGCTTAAGGCCTGGGCACAAGTGCGGGCTAGGCTTAAGGCCTGGGCACAAGTGCGGGCTAGGCTTAAGGCCTGGGCACAAGTGCGGGCTAGGCTTAAGGCCTGGGCACAAGTGCGGGCTAGGCTTAAGGCCTGGGCACAAGTGCGGGCTAGGCTTAAGGCCGGGGCACAAGTGCGGGCTAGGCTTAAGGCCGGGGCACAAGTGCGGGCTAGGCTTATGGCCTGAGGACAAGTGCGGGCTAGGCTTAAGGCCTGGGCACAAGTGCGGGCTAGGCTTAAGGCCAGGGCACAAGTGCGGGCTAGGCTTAAGGCCAGGGCACAAGTGCGGGCTAGGCTTAAGGCCTGGGCACAAGTGCGGGCTAGGCTTTAGGCCTGGGCACAAGTGCGGGCTAGGCTTAAGGCCTGGGCACAAGTGCGGGCTAGGCTTAAGGCCTGGGCACAAGTGCGGGCTAGGCTTAAGGCAGGGGCACAAGTGCGGGCTAGGCTTAAGGCAGGGGCACAAGTGCGGGCTTGGCTTAAGGCCTGGGCACAAGTGCGGGCTAGGCTTAAGGCCTGGGCACAAGTGCTGGCTAGGATCAAGGCAGGGGGCACAAGTGCGGGCTAGGCTTAAGGCCTGGGCACAAGTGCGGGCTAGGCTTAAGGCCTGGGCACAAGTGCGGGCTAGGCTTAAGGCCTGGGCACAAGAGCGGGCTAGGCTTAAGGCCTGGGCACAAGTGCGGGCTAGGCTTAAGGCCTGGGCACAAGTGCGGGCTAGGCTTAAGGCCTGGGCACAAGTGCGGGCTGGGCTTTAGGCCTGGGCACAAGTGCGGGCTAGGCTTAAGGCAGGGGCACAAGTGCGGGCTAGGCTTAAGGCAGGGGCACAAGTGCGGGCTAGGCTTAAGGCCTGGGCACAAGTGCGGGCTAGGCTTAAGGCAGGGGCACAAGTGCGGGCTCGGCTTAAGGCAGGGGCACAAGTGCGGGCTCGGCTTAAGGCCGAGGCACAAGTGCGGGCTCGGCTTAAGGCCGAGGCACAAGTGCGGGCTAGGCTTAAGGCCTGGGCACAAGTGCGGGCTAAGCTTAAAGCCGGGGCACAAGTGCGGGCTAAGCTTAAAGCCGGGGCACAAGTGCGGGCTAAGCTTAAAGCCGGGGCACAAGTGCGGGCTAAGCTTAAAGCCGGGGCACAAGTGCGGGCTAGGCTTAAGGCCTGGGCACAAGTGCGGGTTAGGCTTAAGGCATGGGCACAAGTGCGGGCTAGGCTTAAGGCCGGGGCACAAGTGCGGGCTAGGCTTAAGGCCGGGCCACAAGTGCGGGCTAGGCTTAAGGCCAGGGCACAAGTGCGGGCTAGGCTTAAGGCCGGGGCACAAGTGCGGGCTAGGCTTAAGGCCTGGGTACAAGTGCGGGCTAGGCTTAAGGCCTGGGCACAAGTGCGGGTTAGACTTAAGGCCGGGGCACAAGTGCGGGCTAGGCTTAAGGCCGGGGCACAAGTGCGGGCTAGGCTTAAGGCCGGGGCACAAGTGCGGGCTAGGCTTAAGGCCGGGGCACAAGTGCGGGCTAGGCTTAAGGCCGGGGCACAAGTGCGGGCTAGGCTTAAGGCCGGGGCACAAGTGCGGGCTAGGCTTAAGGCCGGGGCACAAGTGCGGGCTAGGCTTAAGGCCGGGGCACAAGTGCGGGCTAGGCTTAAGGCCTGGGCACAAGTGCAGGCTAGGCTTAAGGCCTGGGCACAAGTGCAGTGCTGGCTAAGATCAAGGCAGGGGCCACAAGTGCCGGCTAGGCTTAAGGCATGGGCACAAGTGCCAGCCAGGCTTAAGGCCTGGGCACAAGTGCGGGCTAGGCTTAAGGCCTGGGCACAAGTGTGGGCTAGGCTTACGGCATGGGCACAAGTGCAGTGCTGGCCAGGATCAAGGCAGGGGGCACAAGTGCTGGCTAGGCTTAAGGCATTCAGCTAACTCTTTGCACTCTTTGCATAAAGGGTTAGGCACCCATAGGGGTGAAGAGCTAGCTTTCACCCCTCTACTCTGTACTTGGACATTTAGGACTAGATCCTTTGTTGTACAGTGCGGAGCCTCTCCATAACCCCATGCTCCAAGCGACCAGGCACTTCTTGTCTGTCCTCCGTAAATGGGTAATGCCTTCTTCCCCAATTAAAGTCGTGCATGCGCATTCAGACGGGACAAGAGCGAAGAGCGTAAAGCTGGCCCTATGTGCATAACCAACATGAAGCTGAAGACAAAAACAAACAAACAAGCATTCAAGGGGCTCAAAAGTGCAGGCTAGGCTTAAGGCCTGGGCACAAGTGCGGGCTAGGCTTAAGGCCTGGGCACAAGTGCTGGCTAGGATCAAGGCAGGGGGCACAAGTGCGGGCTAGGCTTAAGGCCTGGGCACAAGTGCGGGCTAGGCTTAAGGCCTGGGCACAAGTGCGGGCTAGGCTTAAGGCCTGGGCACAAGTGCGGGCTAGGCTTAAGGCCTGGCCACAAGTGCGGGCTAGGCTTAAGGCCTGGGCACAAGTGCGGCCTGGACACAAGTGCGGGCTAGGCTTAAGGCAGGGGCACAAGTGCGGGCTAGGCTTAAGGCAGGGGCACAAGTGCGGGCTTGGCTTAAGGCCTGGGCACAAGTGCGGGCTAGGCTTAAGGCCTGGGCACAAGTGCTGGCTAGGATCAAGGCAGGGGGCACAAGTGCGGGCTAGGCTTAAGGCCTGGGCACAAGTGCGGGCTAGGCTTAAGGCCTGGGCACAAGTGTGGGCTAAGCTTAAAGCCGGGGCACAAGTGCGGGCTAAGCTTAAAGCCGGGGCACAAGTGCGGGCTAGGCTTAAGGCCTGGGCACAAGTGCGGGCTAGGCTTAAGACCTGGGCACAAGTGCGGGTTAGGCTTAAGGCCGGGGCACAAGTGCGGGCTAGGCTTAAGGCCGGGGCACAAGTGCGGGCTAGGCTTAAGGCCGGGGCACAAGTGCAGGCTAGGCTTAAGGCCTGGGCACAAGTGCTGGCTAGGATCAAGGCAGGGGGCACAAGTGCGGGCTAGGCTTAAGGCCTGGGCACAAGTGCGGGCTAGGCTTAAGGCCTGGGCACAAGTGCAGGCTAGGCTTAAGGCCTGGGCATAAGTGCAGTGCTGGCTAGGATCAAGGCAGGGGGCACAAGTGCGGGCTAGGCTTAAGGCCTGGGCACAAGTGCGGGCTAGGCTTAAGGCCTGGGCACAAGTGCTGGCTAGGATCAAGGAAGGGGGCACAAGTGCGGGCTAGGCTTAAGGCCTGGGCACAAGTGCGGGCTAGGCTTAAGGCCTGGGCACAAGTGCGGGCTAGGCTTAAGGCCTGGGCACAAGTGCGGGCTAGGCTTAAGGCCTGGGCACAAGTGCTGGCTAGGATCAAGGCAGGGGCACAAGTGCGGGCTCGGCTTAAGGCAGGGGCACAAGTGCGGGCTCGGCTTAAGGCAGGGGCACAAGTGCGGGCTCGGCTTAAGGCCTGGGCACAAGTGCGGGCTCGGCTTAAGGCCTGGGCACAAGTGAGGGCTCGGCTTAAGGCCTGGGCACAAGTGCAGGCTAGGCTTAAGGCCTGGGCACAAGTGCGGGCTAGGCTTAAGGCCTGGGCACAAGTGCGGGCTAGGCTTAAGGCCTGGGCACAAGTGCGGGCTAGGCTTAAGGCCTGGGCACAAGTGCGGGCTCGGCTTAAGGCCTGGGCACAAGTGCGGGCTCGGCTTAAGGCCTGGGCACAAGTGCGGGCTAGGCTTAAGGCCTGGGCACAAGTGCGGGCTAGGCTTAAGGCCTGGGCACAAGTGCGGGCTAGGCTTAAGGCCTGGGCACAAGTGCGGGCTAGGCTTAAGGCCTGGGCACAAGTGCGGGCTAGGCTTAAGGCCTGGGCACAAGTGCGGGCTAGGCTTAAGGCCTGGGCACAAGTGCGGGCTAGGCTTAAGGCCTGGGCACAAGTGAGGGCTAGGCTTAAGGCCTGGGCACAAGTGCGGGCTAGGCTTAAGGCCTGGGCACAAGTGCGGGCTAGGCTTAAGGCCTGGGCACAAGTGCGGGCTAGGCTTAAGGCCTGGGCACAAGTGCGGGCTAGGCTTAAGGCCTGGGCACAAGTGCGGGCTAGGCTTAAGGCAGGGGCACAAGTGCGGGCTAGGCTTAAGGCCTGGGCACAAGTGCGGGCTAGGCTTAAGGCAGGGGCACAAGTGCGGGCTCGGCTTAAGGCAGGGGCACAAGTGCGGGCTCGGCTTAAGGCAGGGGCACAAGTGCGGGCTCGGCTTAAGGCAGGGGCACAAGTGCGGGCTCGGCTTAAGGCAGGGGCACAAGTGCGGGCTCGGCTTAAGGCCGGGGCACAAGTGCGGGCTCGGCTTAAGGCCGGGGCACAAGTGCGGGCTCGGCTTAAGGCCGGGGCACAAGTGCGGGCTCGGCTTAAGGCCGGGGCACAAGTGCGGGCTCGGCTTAAGGCCGGGGCACAAGTGCGGGCTCGGCTTAAGGCCGGGGCACAAGTGCGGGCTCGGCTTAAGGCCGGGGCACAAGTGCGGGCTCGGCTTAAGGCCGGGGCACAAGTGCGGGCTAGGCTTAAGGCCTGGGCACAAGTGCGGGCTAAGCTTAAAGCCGGGGCACAAGTGCGGGCTAAGCTTAAAGCCGGGGCACAAGTGCGGGCTAGGCTTAAGGCCTGGGCACAATTGCGGGCTAGGCTTAAGGCCTGGGCACAAGTGCGGGTTAGGCTTAAGGCCGGGGCACAAGTGCGGGCTAGGCTTAAGGCCTGGGCACAAGTGCGGGCTAGGCTTAAGGCCTGGGCACAAGTGCGGGCTAGGCTTAAGGCCTGGGCACAAGTGCGGGCTAGGCTTAAGGCCTGGACACAAGTGCGGGCTAGGCTTAAGGCCTGGGCACAAGTGCAGTGCTGGCTAGGATCAAGGCAGGGGCCACAAGTGCGGGCTAGGCTTAAGGCCTGGGCACAAGTGCGGGCTAGGCTTACGGCATGGGCACAAGTGCAGTGCTGGCCAGGATCAAGGCAGGGGGCACAAGTGCTGGCTAGGCTTAAGGCATTCAGCTAACTCTTTGCACTCTTTGCATAAAGGGTTAGGCACCCATAGGGGTGAAGAGCTAGCTTTCACCCCTCTACTCTGTACTTGGACATTTAGGACTAGATCCTTTGTTGTACAGTGCGGAGCCTCTCCATAACCCCATGCTCCAAGCGACCAGGCACTTCTTGTCTGTCCTCCGTAAATGGGTAATGCCTTCTTCCCCAATTACAGTCGTGCATGCGCATTCAGACGGGACAAGAGCGAAGAGCGTAAAGCTGGCCCTATGTGCATAACCAACATGAAGCTGAAGACAAAAACAAACAAACAAGCATTCAAGGGGCTCAAAAGTGCAGGCTAGGCTTAAGGCCTGGGCACAAGTGCGGGCTAGGCTTAAGGCCGGGGCACAAGTGCGGGCTAGGCTTATGGCCTGAGGACAAGTGCGGGCTAGGCTTAAGGCCTGGGCACAAGTGCGGGCTAAGCTTAAGGCCGGGGCACAAGTGCGGGCTCGGCTTAAGGCCGGGGCACAAGTGCGGGCTCGGCTTAAGGCCGGGGCACAAGTGCGGGCTCGGCTTAAGGCCGGGGCACAAGTGCGGGCTAGGCTTAAGGCCTGGGCACAAGTGCGGGCTAGGCTTAAGGCCTGGGCACAAGTGCGGGCTCGGCTTAAGGCAGGGGCACAAGTGCGGGCTCGGCTTAAGGCAGGGGCACAAGTGCGGGCTAGGCTTAAGGCCTGGGCACAAGTGCGGGCTAGGCTTAAGGCCTGGGCACAAGTGCGGGCTAGGCTTAAGGCAGGGGCACAAGTGCGGGCTCGGCTTAAGGCAGGGGCACAAGTGCGGGCTCGGCTTAAGGCAGGGGCACAAGTGCGGGCTCGGCTTAAGGCAGGGGCACAAGTGCGGGCTCGGCTTAAGGCCGGGGCACAAGTGCGGGCTCGGCTTAAGGCCGGGGCACAAGTGCGGGCTCGGCTTAAGGCCGGGGCACAAGTGCGGGCTAGGCTTAAGGCCTGGGCACAAGTGCGGGCTAAGCTTAAAGCCGGGGCACAAGTGCGGGCTAAGCTTAAAGCCGGGGCACAAGTGCGGGCTAGGCTTAAGGCCTGGGCACAAGTGCGGGCTAGGCTTAAGGCCTGGGCACAAGTGCGGGTAAGGCTTAAGGCCGGGGCACAAGTGCGGGCTAGGCTTAAGGCCGGGGCACAAGTGCAGGCTAGGCTTAAGGCCGGGGCACAGGTGCAGGCTAGGCTTAAGGCCTGGGCACAAGTGCAGTGCTGGCTAGGATCAAGGCAGGGGCCACAAGTGCCGGCTAGGCTTAAGGCATGGGCACAAGTGCCAGCCAGGCTTAAGGCCTGGGCACAAGTGCGGGCTAGGCTTACGGCATGGGCACAAGTGCAGTGCTGGCCAGGATCAAGGCAGGGGGCACAAGTGCTGGCTAGGCTTAAGGCATTCAGCTAACTCTTTGCACTCTTTGCATAAAGGGTTAGGCACCCATAGGGGTGAAGAGCTAGCTTTCACCCCTCTACTCTGTACTTGGACATTTAGGACTAGATCCTTTGTTGTACAGTGCGGAGCCTCTCCATAACCCCATGCTCCAAGCGACCAGGCACTTCTTGTCTGTCCTCCGTAAATGGGTAATGCCTTCTTCCCCAATTACAGTCGTGCATGCGCATTCAGACGGGACAAGAGCGAAGAGCGTAAAGCTGGCCCTATGTGCATAACCAACATGAAGCTGAAGACAAAAACAAACAAACAAGCATTCAAGGGGCTCAAAAGTGCAGGCTAGGCTTAAGGCCTGGGCACAAGTGCGGGCTAGGCTTAAGGCCTTGGCACAAGTGCTGGCTAGGATCAAGGCAGGGGGCACAAGTGCGGGCTAGGCTTAAGGCCTGGGCACAAGTGCGGGCTAGGCTTAAGGCCTGGGCACAAGTGCGGGCTAGGCTTAAGGCCTGGGCACAAGTGCGGGCTAGGCTTAAGGCCTGGGCACAAGTGCGGGCTAGGCTTAAGGCCGGGGCACAAGTGCGGGCTAGGCTTAAGGCCGGGGCACAAGCGCGGGCTAGGCTTAAGGCCTGGGCACAAGCGCGGGCTAGGCTTAAGGCAGGGGCACAAGTGCGGGCTAGGCTTAAGGCAGGGGCACAAGTGCGGGCTCGGCTTAAGGCAGGGGCACAAGTGCGGGCTCGGCTTAAGGCAGGGGCACAAGTGCGGGCTCGGCTTAAGGCAGGGGCACAAGTGCGGGCTCGGCTTAAGGCAGGGGCACAAGTGCGGGCTCGGCTTAAGGCCTGGGCACAAGTGAGGGCTCGGCTTAAGGCCTGGGCACAAGTGCGGGCTAGGCTTAAGGCCTGGGCACAAGTGCGGGCTAGGCTTAAGGCCTGGGCACAAGTGCGGGCTAGGCTTAAGGCCTGGGCACAAGTGCGGGCTAGGCTTAAGGCCTGGGCACAAGTGCGGGCTCGGCTTAAGGCCTGGGCACAAGTGCGGGCTAGGCTTAAGGCCTGGGCACAAGTGCGGGCTAGGCTTAAGGCCTGGGCACAAGTGCGGGCTAGGCTTAAGGCCTGGGCACAAGTGCGGGCTAGGCTTAAGGCCTGGGCACAAGTGCGGGCTAGGCTTAAGGCCTGGGCACAAGTGCGGGCTAGGCTTAAGGCCTGGGCACAAGTGAGGGCTAGGCTTAAGGCCTGGGCACAAGTGCGGGCTAGGCTTAAGGCCTGGGCACAAGTGCGGGCTAGGCTTAAGGCCTGGGCACAAGTGCGGGCTAGGCTTAAGGCCTGGGCACAAGTGCGGGCTAGGCTTAAGGCCTGGGCACAAGTGCGGGCTAGGCTTAAGGCAGGGGCACAAGTGCGGGCTAGGCTGAAGGCCTGGGCACAAGTGCGGGCTCGGCTTAAGGCAGGGGCACAAGTGCGGGCTCGGCTTAAGGCAGGGGCACAAGTGCGGGCTCGGCTTAAGGCAGGGGCACAAGTGCGGGCTCGGCTTAAGGCAGGGGCACAAGTGCGGGCTCGGCTTAAGGCCGGGGCACAAGTGCGGGCTCGGCTTAAGGCCGGGGCACAAGTGCGGGCTCGGCTTAAGGCCGGGGCACAAGTGCGGGCTCGGCTTAAGGCCGGGGCACAAGTGCGGGCTCGGCTTAAGGCCGGGGCACAAGTGCGGGCTCGGCTTAAGGCCGGGGCACAAGTGCGGGCTCGGCTTAAGGCCTGGGCACAAGTGCGGGCTAGGCTTAAGGCCTGGGCACAAGTGCGGGCTAAGCTTAAAGCCGGGGCACAAGTGCGGGCTAAGCTTAAAGCCGGGGCACAAGTGCGGGCTAAGCTTAAAGCCGGGGCACAAGTGCGGGCTAGGCTTAAGGCCTGGGCACAAGTGCGGGCTAGGCTTAAGGCCTGGGCACAAGTGCGGGTTAGGCTTAAGGCCGGGGCACAAGTGCGGGCTAGGCTTAAGGCCTGGGCACAAGTGCGGGCTAGGCTTAAGGCCTGGGCACAAGTGCGGGCTAGGCTTAAGGCCTGGGCACAAGTGCGGGCTAGGCTTAAGGCCTGGACACAAGTGCGGGCTAGGCTTAAGGCCGGGGCACAAGTGCAGGCTAGGCTTAAGGCCTAGGCACAAGTGCAGTGCTGGCTAGGATCAAGGCAGGGGCCACAAGTGCGGGCTAGGCTTAAGGCCTGGGCACAAGTGCGGGCTAGGCTTACGGCATGGGCACAAGTGCAGTGCTGGCCAGGATCAAGGCAGGGGGCACAAGTGCTGGCTAGGCTTAAGGCATTCAGCTAACTCTTTGCACTCTTTGCATAAAGGGTTAGGCACCCATAGGGGTGAAGAGCTAGCTTTCACCCCTCTACTCTGTACTTGGACATTTAGGACTAGATCCTTTGTTGTACAGTGCGGAGCCTCTCCATAACCCCATGCTCCAAGCGACCAGGCACTTCTTGTCTGTCCTCCATAAATGGGTAATGCCTTCTTCCCCAATTACAGTCGTGCATGCGCATTCAGACGGGACAAGAGCGAAGAGCGTAAAGCTGGCACTATGTGCATAACCAACATGAAGCTGAAGACAAAAACAAACAAACAAGCATTCAAGGGGCTCAAAAGTGCAGGCTAGGCTTAAGGCCTGGGCACAAGTGCAGGCTAGGCTTAAGGCCGGGGCACAAGTGCGGGCTAGGCTTATGGCCTGAGGACAAGTGCGGGCTAGGCTTAAGGCCTGGGCACAAGTGCGGGCTAAGCTTAAGGCCGGGGCACAAGTGCGGGCTCGGCTTAAGGCCGGGGCACAAGTGCGGGCTCGGCTTAAGGCCGGGGCACAAGTGCGGGCTCGGCTTAAGGCCGGGGCACAAGTGCGGGCTAGGCTTAAGGCCTGGGCACAAGTGCGGGCTAGGCTTAAGGCCTGGGCACAAGTGCGGGCTCGGCTTAAGGCAGGGGCACAAGTGCGGGCTCGGCTTAAGGCAGGGGCACAAGTGCGGGCTCGGCTTAAGGCAGGGGCACAAGTGCGGGCTCGGCTTAAGGCAGGGGCACAAGTGCGGGCTCGGCTTAAGGCAGGGGCACAAGTGCGGGCTCGGCTTAAGGCAGGGGCACAAGTGCGGGCTAGGCTTAAGGCCTGGGCACAAGTGCGGGCTAGGCTTAAGGCCTGGGCACAAGTGCGGGCTAGGCTTAAGGCAGGGGCACAAGTGCGGGCTCGGCTTAAGGCAGGGGCACAAGTGCGGGCTCGGCTTAAGGCAGGGGCACAAGTGCGGGCTCGGCTTAAGGCCGGGGCACAAGTGCGGGCTCGGCTTAAGGCCGGGGCACAAGTGCGGGCTAGGCTTAAGGCCTGGGCACAAGTGCGGGCTAAGCTTAAAGCCGGGGCACAAGTGCGGGCTAAGCTTAAAGCCGGGGCACAAGTGTGGGCTAGGCTTAAGGCCTGGGCACAAGTGCGGGCTAGGCTTAAGGCCTGGGCACAAGTGCGGGTTAAGCTTAAGGCCGGGGCACAAGTGCGGGCTAGGCTTAAGGCCGGGGCACAAGTGCAGGCTAGGCTTAAGGCCGGGGCACAAGTGCAGGCTAGGCTTAAGGCCTGGGCACAAGTGCAGTGCTGGCTAGGATCAAGGCAGGGGCCACAAGTGCCGGCTAGGCTTAAGGCATGGGCACAAGTGCCAGCCAGGCTTAAGGCCTGGGCACAAGTGCGGGCTAGGCTTACGGCATGGGCACAAGTGCAGTGCTGGCCAGGATCAAGGCAGGGGGCACAAGTGCTGGCTAGGCTTAAGGCATTCAGCTAACTCTTTGCACTCTTTGCATAAAGGGTTAGGCACCCATAGGGGTGAAGAGCTAGCTTTCACCCCTCTACTCTGTACTTGGACATTTAGGACTAGATCCTTTGTTGTACAGTGCGGAGCCTCTCCATAACCCCATGCTCCAAGCGACCAGGCACTTCTTGTCTGTCCTCCGTAAATGGGTAATGCCTTCTTCCCCAATTACAGTCGTGCATGCGCATTCAGACGGGACAAGAGCGAAGAGCGTAAAGCTGGCCTTATGTGCATAACCAACATGAAGCTGAAGACAAAAACAAACAAACAAGCATTCAAGGGGCTCAAAAGTGCAGGCTAGGCTTAAGGCCTGGGCACAAGTGCGGGCTAGGCTTAAGGCCTTGGCACAAGTGCTGGCTAGGATCAAGGCAGGGGGCACAAGTGCAGGCTAGGCTTAAGGCCTGGGCACAAGTGCGGGCTAGGCTTAAGGCCTGGGCACAAGTGCGGGCTAGGCTTAAGGCCTGGGCACAAGTGCGGGCTAGGCTTAAGGCCGGGGCACAAGTGCGGGCTAGGCTTAAGGCCGGGGCACAAGTGCGGGCTAGGCTTAAGGTCAGGGCACAAGCGCGGGCTAGGCTTAAGGCCGGGGCACAAGCGCGGGCTAGGCTTAAGGCCAGGGCACAAGCGCGGGCTAGGCTTAAGGCCAGGGCACAAGTGCGGGCTAGGCTTAAGGCCTGGGCACAAGTGCGGGCTAGGCTTTAGGCCTGGGCACAAGTGCGGGCTAGGCTTAAGGCCTGGGCACAAGTGCGGGCTAGGCTTAAGGCCTGGGCACAAGTGCGGGCTAGGCTTAAGGCAGGGGCACAAGTGCGGGCTAGGCTTAAGGCAGGGGCACAAGTGCGGGCTTGGCTTAAGGCCTGGGCTCAAGTGCGGGCTAGGCTTAAGGCCTGGGCACAAGTGCTGGCTAGGATCAAGGCAGGGGGCACAAGTGCGGGCTAGGCTTAAGGCCTGGGCTCAAGTGCGGGCTAGGCTTAAGGCCTGGGCACAAGTGCGGGCTAGGCTTAAGGCCTGGGCACAAGTGCGGGCTAGGCTTAAGGCCTGGGCACAAGTGCGGGCTAGGCTTAAGGCCTGGGCACAAGTGCGGGCTAGGCTTAAGGCCTGGGCACAAGTGCAGGCTAGGCTTAAGGCCTGGGCATAAGTGCAGTGCTGGCTAGGATCAAGGCAGGGGGCACAAGTGCGGGCTAGGCTTAAGGCCTGGGCACAAGTGCGGGCTAGGCTTAAGGCCTGGGCACAAGTGCTGGCTAGGATCAAGGCAGGGGGCACAAGTGCGGGCTAGGCTTAAGGCCTGGGCACAAGTGCGGGCTAGGCTTAAGGCCTGGGCACAAGTGCGGGCTAGGCTTAAGGCCTGGGCACAAGTGCGGGCTAGGCTTAAGGCCTGGGCACAAGTGCAGGCTAGGCTTAAGGCCTGGGCACAAGTGCAGTGCTGGCTAGGATCAAGGCAGGGGGCACAAGTGCGGGCTAGGCTTAAGGCCTGGGCACAAGTGCGGGCTAGGCTTAAGGCCTGGGCACAAGTGCGGGCTAGGCTTAAGGCCTGGGCACAAGTGCGGGCTAGGCTTAAGGCCTGGGCACAAGTGCGGGCTAGGCTTAAGGCCTGGGCACAAGTGCAGGCTAGGCTTAAGGCCTGGGAACAAGTGCAGGCTAGGCTTAAGGCCTGGGCACAAGTGCGGGCTAGGCTTAAGGCCTGGGCACAAGTGCGGGCTAGGCTTAAGGCCTGGGCACAAGTGCGGGCTAGGCTTAAGGCCTGGGCACAAGTGCGGGCTAGGCTTAAGGCCTGGGCACAAGTGCGGGCTGGGCTTAAGGCCTGGGCACAAGTGCGGGCTAGGCTTAAGGCCTGGGCACAAGTGCGGGCTAGGCTTAAGGCAGGGGCACAAGTGCGGGCTAGGCTTAAGGCAGGGGCACAAGTGCGGGCTCGGCTTAAGGCAGGGGCACAAGTGCGGGCTCGGCTTAAGGCAGGGGCAC
Organism: Ranitomeya imitator; assembly: GCF_032444005.1. Lineage (NCBI taxonomy): Eukaryota > Metazoa > Chordata > Amphibia > Anura > Dendrobatidae > Ranitomeya > Ranitomeya imitator. The sequence goes on from NW_027194187.1 coordinate 20,743, forward strand.
AAGTGCGGGCTCGGCTTAAGGCCTGGGCACAAGTGAGGGCTCGGCTTAAGGCCTGGGCACAAGTGAGGGCTCGGCTTAAGGCCTGGGCACAAGTGCGGGCTAGGCTTAAGGCCTGGGCACAAGTGCGGGCTAGGCTTAAGGCCTGGGCACAAGTGCGGGCTAGGCTTAAGGCCTGGGCACAAGTGCGGGCTAGGCTTAAGGCCTGGGCACAAGTGCGGGCTCGGCTTAAGGCCTGGGCACAAGTGCGGGCTCGGCTTAAGGCCTGGGCACAAGTGCGGGCTAGGCTTAAGGCCTGGGCACAAGTGCGGGCTAGGCTTAAGGCCTGGGCACAAGTGCGGGCTAGGCTTAAGGCCTGGGCACAAGTGCGGGCTAGGCTTAAGGCCTGGGCACAAGTGCGGGCTAGGCTTAAGGCCTGGGCACAAGTGCGGGCTAGGCTTAAGGCCTGGGCACAAGTGAGGGCTAGGCTTAAGGCCTGGGCACAAGTGCGGGCTAGGCTTAAGGCCTGGGCACAAGTGCGGGCTAGGCTTTATGCCTGGGCACAAGTGCGGGCTAGGCTTAAGGCCTGGGCACAAGTGCGGGCTAGGCTTAAGGCCTGGGCACAAGTGCGGGCTAGGCTTAAGGCAGGGGCACAAGTGCGGGCTAGGCTTAAGGCCTGGGCACAAGTGCGGGCTAGGCTTAAGGCAGGGGCACAAGTGCGGGCTCGGCTTAAGGCAGGGGCACAAGTGCGGGCTCGGCTTAAGGCAGGGGCACAAGTGCGGGCTCGGCTTAAGGCAGGGGCACAAGTGCGGGCTCGGCTTAAGGCAGGGGCACAAGTGTGGGCTCGGCTTAAGGCCGGGGCACAAGTGCGGGCTCGGCTTAAGGCCGGGGCACAAGTGCGGGCTCGGCTTAAGGCCGGGGCACAAGTGCGGGCTCGGCTTAAGGCCGGGGCACAAGTGCGGGCTCGGCTTAAGGCCGGGGCACAAGTGCGGGTTCGGCTTAAGGCCGGGGCACAAGTGCGGGCTAGGCTTAAGGCCTGGGCACAAGTGCGGGCTAAGCTTAAAGCCGGGGCACAAGTGCGGGCTAAGCTTAAAGCCGGGGCACAAGTGCGGGCTAGGCTTAAGGCCTGGGCACAAGTGCGGGCTAGGCTTAAGGCCTGGGCACAAGTGCGGGTTAGGCTTAAGGCCGGGGCACAAGTGCGGGCTAGGCTTAAGGCCTGGGCACAAGTGCGGGCTAGGCTTAAGGCCTGGGCACAAGTGCGGGCTAGGCTTAAGGCCTGGGCACAAGTGCGGGCTAGGCTTAAGGCCGGGGCACAAGTGCAGGCTAGGCTTAAGGCCTGGGCACAAGTGCAGTGCTGGCTAGGATCAAGGCAGGGGCCACAAGTGCGGGCTAGGCTTAAGGCCTGGGCACAAGTGCGGGCTAGGCTTACGGCATGGGCACAAGTGCAGTGCTGGCCAGGATCAAGGCAGGGGGCACAAGTGCTGGCTAGGCTTAAGGCATTCAGCTAACTCTTTGCACTCTTTGCATAAAGGGTTAGGCACCCATAGGGGTGAAGAGCTAGCTTTCACCCCTCTACTCTGTACTTGGACATTTAGGACTAGATCCTTTGTTGTACAGTGCGGAGCCTCTCCATAACCCCATGCTCCAAGCGACCAGGCACTTCTTGTCTGTCCTCCGTAAATGGGTAATGCCTTCTTCCCCAATTACAGTCGTGCATGCGCATTCAGACGGGACAAGAGCGAAGAGCGTAAAGCTGGCCCTATGTGCATAACCAACATGAAGCTGAAGACAAAAACAAACAAACAAGCATTCAAGGGGCTCAAAAGTGCAGGCTAGGCTTAAGGCCTGGGCACAAGTGCAGGCTAGGCTTAGGGCCGGGGCACAAGTGCGGGCTAGGCTTATGGCCTGAGGACAAGTGCGGGCTAGGCTTAAGGCCTGGGCACAAGTGCGGGCTAAGCTTAAGGCCGGGGCACAAGTGCGGGCTCGGCTTAAGGCCGGGGCACAAGTGCGGGCTCGGCTTAAGGCCGGGGCACAAGTGCGGGCTCGGCTTAAGGCCGGGGCACAAGTGCGGGCTCGGCTTAAGGCCGGGGCACAAGTGCGGGCTCGGCTTAAGGCCGGGGCACAAGTGCGGGCTAGGCTTAAGGCCTGGGCACAAGTGCGGGCTAGGCTTAAGGCCTGGGCACAAGTGCGGGCTCGGCTTAAGGCAGGGGCACAAGTGCGGGCTCGGCTTAAGGCAGGGGCACAAGTGCGGGCTCGGCTTAAGGCAGGGGCACAAGTGCGGGCTAGGCTTAAGGCCTGGGCACAAGTGCGGGCTAGGCTTAAGGCCTGGGCACAAGTGCGGGCTAGGCTTAAGGCAGGGGCACAAGTGCGGGCTCGGCTTAAGGCAGGGGCACAAGTGCGGGCTAGGCTTAAGGCCGGGGCACAAGTGCGGGCTAGGCTTAAGGTCGGGGCACAAGCGCGGGCTAGGCTTAAGGCCGGGGCACAAGCGCGGGCTAGGCTTAAGGCCAGGGCACAAGCGCGGGCTAGGCTTAAGGCCAGGGCACAAGTGCGGGCTAGGCTTAAGGCCTGGGCACAAGTGCGGGCTAGGCTTTAGGCCTGGGCACAAGTGCGGGCTAGGCTTAAGGCCTGGGCACAAGTGCGGGCTAGGCTTTAGGCCTGGGCACAAGTGCGGGCTAGGCTTAAGGCCGGGGCACAAGTGCGGGCTAGGCTTAAGGCCGGGGCACAAGTGCGGGCTAGGCTTAAGGCCTGGGCACAAGTGCGGGCTAAGCTTAAAGCCGGGGCACAAGTGCGGGCTAAGCTTAAAGCCGGGGCACAAGTGCGGGCTAGGCTTAATGCCTGGGCACAAGTGCGGGCTAGGCTTAAGGCCTGGGCACAAGTGCGGGCTAGGCTTAAGGCCGGGGCACAAGTGCGGGCTAGGCTTAAGGCCGGGGCACAAGTGCAGGCTAGGCTTAAGGCCGGGGCACAAGTGCAGGCTAGGCTTAAGGCCTGGGCACAAGTGCAGTGCTGGCTAGGATCAAGGCAGGGGCCACAAGTGCCGGCTAGGCTTAAGGCATGGGCACAAGTGCCAGCCAGGCTTAAGGCCTGGGCACAAGTGCGGGCTAGGCTTACGGCATGGGCACAAGTGCAGTGCTGGCCAGGATCAAGGCAGGGGGCACAAGTGCTGGCTAGGCTTAAGGCATTCAGCTAACTCTTTGCACTCTTTGCATAAAGGGTTAGGCACCCATAGGGGTGAAGAGCTAGCTTTCACCCCTCTACTCTGTACTTGGACATTTAGGACTAGATCCTTTGTTGTACAGTGCGGAGCCTCTCCATAACCCCATGCTCCAAGCGACCAGGCACTTCTTGTCTGTCCTCCGTAAATGGGTAATGCCTTCTTCCCCAATTACAGTCGTGCATGCGCATTCAGACGGGACAAGAGCGAAGAGCGTAAAGCTGGCCCTATGTGCATAACCAACATGAAGCTGAAGACAAAAACAAACAAACAAGCATTCAAGGGGCTCAAAAGTGCAGGCTAGGCTTAAGGCCTGGGCACAAGTGCGGGCTAGGCTTAAGGCCTGGGCACAAGTGCTGGCTAGGATCAAGGCAGGGGGCACAAGTGCAGGCTAGGCTTAAGGCCTGGGCACAAGTGCGGGCTAGGCTTAAGGCCTGGGCACAAGTGCGGGCTAGGCTTAAGGCCTGGGCACAAGTGCGGGCTAGGCTTAAGGCCGGGGCACAAGTGCGGGCTAGGCTTAAGGCCAGGGCACAAGTGCGGGCTAGGCTTAAGGCCGGGGCACAAGTGCGGGCTAGGCTTAAGGCCGGGGCACAAGCGCGGGCTAGGCTTAAGGCCGGGGCACAAGCGCGGGCTAGGCTTAAGGCCAGGGCACAAGCGCGGGCTAGGCTTATGGCCTGGGCACAAGTGCGGGCTAGGCTTTAGGCCTGGGCACAAGTGCGGGCTAGGCTTTAGGCCTGGGCACAAGTGCGGGCTAGGCTTAAGGCCTGGGCACAAGTGCGGGCTAGGCTTAAGGCCTGGGCACAAGTGCGGGCTAGGCTTAAGGCAGGGGCACAAGTGCGGGCTAGGCTTAAGGCAGGGGCACAAGTGCGGGCTTGGCTTAAGGCCTGGGCTCAAGTGCGGGCTAGGCTTAAGGCCTGGGCACAAGTGCTGGCTAGGATCAAGGCAGGGGGCACAAGTGCGGGCTAGGCTTAAGGCCTGGGCTCAAGTGCGGGCTAGGCTTAAGGCCTGGGCACAAGTGCGGGCTAGGCTTAAGGCCTGGGCACAAGTGTGGGCTAGGCTTAAGGCCTGGGCACAAGTGCGGGCTAGGCTTAAGGCCTGGGCACAAGTGCGGGCTAGGCTTAAGGCCTGGGCATAAGTGCAGTGCTGGCTAGGATCAAGGCAGGGGGCACAAGTGCGGGCTAGGCTTAAGGCCTGGGCACAAGTGCGGGCTAGGCTTAAGGCCTGGGCACAAGTGCTGGCTAGGATCAAGGCAGGGGGCACAAGTGCGGGCTAGGCTTAAGGCCTGGGCACAAGTGCGGGCTAGGTTTAAGGCCTGGGCACAAGTGCGGGCTAGGCTTAAGGCCTGGGCACAAGTGCGGGCTAGGCTTAAGGCCTGGGCACAAGTGCAGGCTAGGCTTAAGGCCTGGGCACAAGTGCAGTGCTGGCTAGGATCAAGGCAGGGGGCACAAGTGCGGGCTAGGCTTAAGGCCTGGGCACAAGTGCGGGCTAGGCTTAAGGCCTGGGCACAAGTGCGGGCTAGGCTTAAGGCCTGGGCACAAGTGCGGGCTAGGCTTAAGGCCTGGGCACAAGTGCAGGCTAGGCTTAAGGCCTGGGCACAAGTGCAGGCTAGGCTTAAGGCCTGGGAACAAGTGCAGGCTAGGCTTAAGGCCTGGGCACAAGTGCGGGCTAGGCTTAAGGCCTGGGCACAAGTGCGGGCTAGGCTTAAGGCCTGGGCACAAGTGCGGGCTAGGCTTAAGGCCTGGGCACAAGTGCGGGCTAGGCTTAAGGCCTGGGCACAAGTGCGGGCTGGGCTTAAGGCCTGGGCACAAGTGCGGGCTAGGCTTAAGGCCTGGGCACAAGTGCGGGCTAGGCTTAAGGCCTGGGCACAAGTGCGGGCTAGGCTTAAGGCAGAGGCACAAGTGCGGGCTTGGCTTAAGGCCTGGGCACAAGTGCTGGCTAGGATCAAGGCAGGGGGCACAAGTGCGGGCTAGGCTTAAGGCCTGGGCACAAGTGCGGGCTAGGCTTAAGGCCTGGGCACAAGAGCGGGCTAGGCTTACGGCATGGGCACAAGTGCAGTGCTGGCCAGGATCAAGGCAGGGGGCACAAGTGCTGGCTAGGCTTAAGGCATTCAGCTAACTCTTTGCACTCTTTGCATAAAGGGTTAGGCACCCATAGGGGTGAAGAGCTAGCTTTCACCCCTCTACTCTGTACTTGGACATTTAGGACTAGATCCTTTGTTGTACAGTGCGGAGCCTCTCCATAACCCCATGCTCCAAGCGACCAGGCACTTCTTGTCTGTCCTCCGTAAATGGGTAATGCCTTCTTCCCCAATTACAGTCGTGCATGCGCATTCAGACGGGACAAGAGCGAAGAGCGTAAAGCTGGCCCTATGTGCATAACCAACATGAAGCTGAAGACAAAAACAAACAAGCATTCAAGGGGCTCAAAAGTGCAGGCTAGGCTTAAGGCCTGGGCACAAGTGCGGGCTAGGCTTAAGGCCTGGGCACAAGTGCTGGCTAGGATCAAGGCAGGGGGCACAAGTGCAGGCTAGGCTTAAGGCCTGGGCACAAGTGCGGGCTAGGCTTAAGGCCTGGGCACAAGTGCGGGCTAGGCTTAAGGCCTGGGCACAAGTGCGGGCTAGGCTTAAGGCCGGGGCACAAGTGCGGGCTAGGCTTAAGGCCGGGGCACAAGTGCGGGCTAGGCTTAAGGCCGGGGCACAAGTGCGGGCTAGGCTTATGGCCTGAGGACAAGTGCGGGCTAGGCTTAAGGCCTGGGCACAAGTGCGGGCTAGGCTTAAGGCCGGGGCACAAGTGCGGGCTAGGCTTACGGCATGGGCACAAGTGCAGTGCTGGCCAGGATCAAGGCAGGGGGCACAAGTGCTGGCTAGGCTTAAGGCATTCAGCTAACTCTTTGCACTCTTTGCATAAAGGGTTAGGCACCCATAGGGGTGAAGAGCTAGCTTTCACCCCTCTACTCTGTACTTGGACATTTAGGACTAGATCCTTTGTTGTACAGTGCGGAGCCTCTCCATAACCCCATGCTCCAAGCGACCAGGCACTTCTTGTCTGTCCTCCGTAAATGGGTAATGCCTTCTTCCCCAATTACAGTCGTGCATGCGCATTCAGACGGGACAAGAGCGAAGAGCGTAAAGCTGGCCCTATGTGCATAACCAACATGAAGCTGAAGACAAAAACAAACAAACAAGCATTCAAAGGGCTCAAAAGTGCAGGCTAGGCTTAAGGCCTGGGCACAAGTGCGGGCTAGGCTTAAGGCCTTGGCACAAGTGCTGGCTAGGATCAAGGCAGGGGGCACAAGTGCAGGCTAGGCTTAAGGCCTGGGCACAAGTGCGGGCTAGGCTTAAGGCCTGGGCACAAGTGCGGGCTAGGCTTAAGGCCTGGGCACAAGTGCGGGCTAGGCTTAAGGCCGGGGCACAAGTGCGGGCTAGGCTTAAGGCCGGGGCACAAGTGCGGGCTAGGCTTAAGGCCGGGGCACAAGTGCGGGCTAGGCTTTAGGCCTGGGCACAAGTGCGGGCTAGGCTTAAGGCCTGGGCACAAGTGCGGGCTAGGCTTAAGGCCTGGGCACAAGTGCGGGCTAGGCTTAAGGCCGGGGCACAAGTGCGGGCTAGGTTTAAGGCCTGGGCACAAGTGCGGGCTAGGCTTAAGGCCTGGGCACAAGTGCGGGCTAGGCTTAAGGCCTGGGCACAAGTGCGGGCTAGGCTTATGGCCTGAGGACAAGTGCGGGCTAGGCTTAAGGCCTGGGCACAAGTGCGGGCTAGGCTTAAGGCCGGGGCACAAGTGCGGGCTAGGCTTAAGGCCGGGGCACAAGTGCGGGCTAGGCTTAAGGCCGGGGCACAAGTGCGGGCTAGGCTTTAGGCCTGGGCACAAGTGCGGGCTAGGCTTAAGGCCTGGGCACAAGTGCGGGCTAGGCTTAAGGCCTGGGCACAAGTGCGGGCTAGGCTTAAGGCCTGGGCACAAGTGCGGGCTAGGCTTAAGGCCTGAAAACAAGTGCGGGCTAGGCTTAAGGCCTGGGCACAAGTGCGGGCTAGGATCAAGGCAGGGGGCACAAGTGCGGGCTAGGCTTAAGGCCTGGGCACAAGTGCGGGCTAGGCTTAAGGCCTGGGCACAAGTGCGGGCTAGGCTTAAGGCCTGGGCACAAGTGCGGGCTAGGCTTAAGGCCTGGGCACAAGTGCGGGTTAGGCTTAAGGCCTGGGCACAAGTGCGGGCTAGGCTTAAGGCCTGGGCACAAGTGCGGGCTAGGCTTAAGGCCTGGGCACAAGTGCGGGCTAGGCTTAAGGCCTGGGCACAAGTGCGGGCTAGGCTTAAGGCCTGGGCACAAGTGCGGGCTAGGCTTAAGGCCTGGGCACAAGTGCAGGCTAGGCTTAAGGCCTGGGAACAAGTGCGGGCTAGGCTTAAGGCCTGGGCACAAGTGCGGGCTAGGCTTAAGGCCTGGGCACAAGTGCGGGCTAGGCTTAAGGCCTGGGCACAAGTGCGGGCTAGGCTTAAGGCCTGGGCACAAGTGCGGGCTAGGCTTAAGGCCTGGGCACAAGTGCGGGCTGGGCTTAAGGCCTGGGCACAAGTGCGGGCTGGGCTTAAGGCCTGGGCACAAGTGCGGGCTAGGCTTAAGGCAGGGGCACAAGTGCGGGCTAGGCTTAAGGCAGGGGCACAAGTGCGGGCTTGGCTTAAGGCCTGGGCACAAGTGCTGGCTAGGATCAAGGCAGGGGGCACAAGTGCGGGCTAGGCTTAAGGCCTGGGCACAAGAGCGGGCTAGGCTTAAGGCCTGGGCACAAGTGCGGGCTAGGCTTAAGGCCTGGGCACAAGTGCGGGCTAGGCTTAAGGCCTGGGCACAAGTGCGGGCTAGGCTTTAGGTCTGGGCACAAGTGCGGGCTAGGCTTAAGGCAGGGGCACAAGTGCGGGCTAGGCTTAAGGCAGGGGCACAAGTGCGGGCTAGGCTTAAGGCAGGGGCACAAGTGCGGGCTCGGCTTAAGGCCGGGGCACAAGTGCGGGCTCGGCTTAAGGCCGGGGCACAAGTGCGGGCTCGGCTTAAGGCCGGGGCACAAGTGCGGGCTCGGCTTAAGGCCGGGGCACAAGTGCGGGCTAGGCTTAAGGCCTGGGCACAAGTGCGGGCTAAGCTTAAAGCCGGGGCACAAGTGCGGGCTAAGCTTAAAGCCGGGGCACAAGTGCGGGCTAGGCTTAAGGCCTGGGCACAAGTGCGGGCTAGGCTTAAGGCCTGGGCACAAGTGCGGGTTAGGCTTAAGGCCGGGGCACAAGTGCGGGCTAGGCTTAAGGCCGGGGCACAAGTGCGGGCTAGGCTTAAGGCCAGGGCACAAGTGCAGGCTAGGCTTAAAGCCTGGGCACAAGTGCTGGCTAGGATCAAGGCAGGGGGCACAAGTGCGGGCTAGGCTTAAGGCCTGGGCACAAGTGCGGGCTAGGCTTAAGGCCTGGGCACAAGTGCGGGCTAGGCTTAAGGCCTGGGCACAAGTGCAGGCTAGGCTTAAGGCCTGGGCACAAGTGCAGTGCTGGCTAGGATCAAGGCAGGGGGCACAAGTGCGGGCTAGGCTTAAGGCCTGGGCACAAGTGCGGGCTAGGCTTAAGGCCTGGGCACAAGTGCGGGCTAGGCTTAAGGCCGGGGCACAAGTGCGGGCTAGGCTTAAGGCCGGGGCACAAGTGCAGGCTAGGCTTAAGGCCGGGGCACAAGTGCAGTGCTGGCTAGGATCAAGGCAGGGGCCACAAGTGCCGGCTAGGCTTAAGGCATGGGCACAAGTGCCAGCCAGGCTTAAGGCCTGGGCACAAGTGCGGGCTAGGCTTACGGCATGGGCACAAGTGCAGTGCTGGCCAGGATCAAGGCAGGGGGCACAAGTGCTGGCTAGGCTTAAGGCATTCAGCTAACTCTTTGCACTCTTTGCATAAAGGGTTAGGCACCCATAGGGGTGAAGAGCTAGCTTTCACCCCTCTACTCTGTACTTGGACATTTAGGACTAGATCCTTTGTTGTACAGTGCGGAGCCTCTCCATAACCCCATGCTCCAAGCGACCAGGCACTTCTTGTCTGTCCTCCGTAAATGGGTAATGCCTTCTTCCCCAATTACAGTCGTGCATGCGCATTCAGACGGGACAAGAGCGAAGAGCGTAAAGCTGGCCCTATGTGCATAACCAACATGAAGCTGAAGACAAAAACAAACAAACAAGCATTCAAGGGGCTCCAAAGTGCAGGCTAGGCTTAAGGCCTGGGCACAAGTGCGGGCTAGGCTTAAGGCCTGGGCACAAGTGCTGGCTAGGATCAAGGCAGGGGGCACAAGTGCGGGCTAGGCTTAAGGCCTGGGCACAAGTGCGGGTTAGGCTTAAGGCCTGGGCACAAGTGCTGGCTAGGATCAAGGCAGGGGGCACAAGTGCGGGCTAGGCTTAAGGCCTGGGCACAAGTGCGGGCTAGGCTTAAGGCCTGGGCACAAGTGCGGGCTAGGCTTAAGGCCTGGGCACAAGTGCAGGCTAGGCTTAAGGCCTGGGCACAAGTGCAGTGCTGGCTAGGATCAAGGCAGGGGGCACAAGTGCGGGCTAGGCTTAAGGCCTGGGCACAAGTGCGGGCTAGGCTTAAGGCCTGGGCACAAGTGCGGGCTAGGCTTAAGGCCGGGGCACAAGTGCGGGCTAGGCTTAAGGCCGGGGCACAAGTGCAGGCTAGGCTTAAGGCCGGGGCACAAGTGCAGTGCTGGCTAGGATCAAGGCAGGGGCCACAAGTGCCGGCTAGGCTTAAGGCATGGGCACAAGTGCCAGCCAGGCTTAAGGCCTGGGCACAAGTGCGGGCTAGGCTTACGGCATGGGCACAAGTGCAGTGCTGGCCAGGATCAAGGCAGGGGGCACAAGTGCTGGCTAGGCTTAAGGCATTCAGCTAACTCTTTGCACTCTTTGCATAAAGGGTTAGGCACCCATAGGGGTGAAGAGCTAGCTTTCACCCCTCTACTCTGTACTTGGACATTTAGGACTAGATCCTTTGTTGTACAGTGCGGAGCCTCTCCATAACCCCATGCTCCAAGCGACCAGGCACTTCTTGTCTGTCCTCCGTAAATGGGTAATGCCTTCTTCCCCAATTACAGTCGTGCATGCGCATTCAGACGGGACAAGAGCGAAGAGCGTAAAGCTGGCCCTATGTGCATAACCAACATGAAGCTGAAGACAAAAACAAACAAACAAGCATTCAAGGGGCTCAAAAGTGCAGGCTAGGCTTAAGGCCTGGGCACAAGTGCGGGCTAGGCTTAAGGCCTGGGCACAAGTGCTGGCTAGGATCAAGGCAGGGGGCACAAGTGCGGGCTAGGCTTAAGGCCTGGGCACAAGTGCGGGCTAGGCTTAAGGCCTGGGCACAAGTGCGGGCTAGGCTTAAGGCCTGGGCACAAGTGCGGGCTAGGCTTAAGGCCTGGGCACAAGTGCGGGCTAGGCTTAAGGCCGGGGCACAAGTGCGGGCTAGGCTTAAGGCCGGGGCACAAGTGCGGGCTAGGCTTAAGGCCGGGGCACAAGTGCGGGCTAGGCTTATGGCCTGAGGACAAGTGCGGGCTAGGCTTAAGGCCTGGGCACAAGTGCGGGCTAGGCTTAAGGCCGGGGCACAAGTGCGGGCTAGGCTTAAGGCCGGGGCACAAGTGCGGGCTAGGCTTAAGGCCTGGGCACAAGTGCGGGCTAGGCTTAAGGCCTGGGCACAAGTGCGGGCTAGGCTTTAGGCCTGGGCACAAGTGCGGGCTAGGCTTAAGGCCTGGGCACAAGTGCGGGCTAGGCTTAAGGCCTGGGCACAAGTGCGGGCTAGGCTTAAGGCCTGGGCACAAGTGCGGGCTAGGCTTAAGGCCTGGGCACAAGTGCGGGCTAGGCTTAAGGCCTGGGCACAAGTGCGGGCTAGGCTTAAGGCCTGGGCACAAGTGCGGGCTAGGCTTAAGGCCTGGGCACAAGTGCGGGCTAGGCTTAAGGCCTGGGCACAAGTGCGGGCTAGGCTTAAGGCCTGGGCACAAGTGCGGGCTAGGCTTAAGGCCTGGGCACAAGTGCGGGCTAGGCTTAAGGCCTGGGCACAAGTGCGGGCTAGGCTTTAGGCCTGGGCACAAGTGCGGGCTAGGCTTTAGGCAGGGGCACAAGTGCGGGCTAGGCTTAAGGCAGGGGCACAAGTGCGGGCTAGGCTTAAGGCCTGGGCACAAGTGCGGGCTAGGCTTAAGGCCTGGGCACAAGTGCGGGCAAGGCTTAAGGCAGGGGCACAAGTGCGGGCTCGGCTTAAGGCAGGGGCACAAGTGCGGGCTCGGCTTAAGGCAAGGGCACAAGTGCGGGCTCGGCTTAAGGCCGGGGCACAAGTGCGGGCTCGGCTTAAGGCCGGGGCACAAGTGCGGGCTCGGCTTAAGGCCGGGGCACAAGTGCGGGCTCGGCTTAAGGCCGGGGCACAAGTGCGGGCTCGGCTTAAGGCCGGGGCACAAGTGCGGGCTCGGCTTAAGGCCGGGGCACAAGTGCGGGCTCGGCTTAAGGCCGGGGCACAAGTGCGGGCTCGGCTTAAGGCCGGGGCACAAGTGCGGGCTCGGCTTAAGGCCGGGGCACAAGTGCGGGCTAAGCTTAAAGCCGGGGCACAAGTGCGGGCTAAGCTTAAAGCCGGGGCACAAGTGCGGGCTAGGCTTAAGGCCTGGGCACAAGTGCGGGCTAGGCTTAAGGCCTGGGCACAAGTGCGGGTTAGGCTTAAGGCCGGGGCACAAGTGCGGGCTAGGCTTAAGGCCTGGGCACAAGTGCGGGCTAGGCTTTAGGCCTGGGCACAAGTGCGGGCTAGGCTTAAGGCCTGGGCACAAGTGCGGGCTAGGCTTAAGGCCTGGGCACAAGTGCGGGCTAGGCTTAAGGCAGGGGCACAAGTGCGGGCTAGGCTTAAGGCAGGGGCACAAGTGCGGGCTTGGCTTAAGGCCTGGGCTCAAGTGCGGGCTAGGCTTAAGGCCTGGGCACAAGTGCTGGCTAGGATCAAGGCAGGGGGCACAAGTGCGGGCTAGGCTTAAGGCCTGGGCACAAGTGCGGGCTAGGCTTAAGGCCTGGGCACAAGTGCGGGCTAGGCTTAAGGCCTGGGCACAAGTGCGGGCTAGGCTTAAGGCCTGGGCACAAGTGCGGGCTAGGCTTAAGGCCTGGGCACAAGTGCGGGCTAGGCTTAAGGCCTGGGAACAAGTGCAGGCTAGGCTTAAGGCCTGGGCACAAGTGCAGGCTAGGCTTAAGGCCTGGGAACAAGTGCAGGCTAGGCTTAAGGCCTGGGCACAAGTGCGGGCTAGGCTTAAGGCCTGGGCACAAGTGCGGGCTAGGCTTAAGGCCTGGGCACAAGTGCGGGCTGGGCTTAAGGCCTGGGCACAAGTGCGGGCTAGGCTTAAGGCCTGGGCACAAGTGCGGGCTAGGCTTAAGGCAGGGGCACAAGTGCGGGCTAGGCTTAAGGCCTGGGCACAAGTGCGGGCTAGGCTTAAGGCCTGGGCACAAGTGCGGGCTAGGCTTAAGGCCTGGGCACAAGTGCGGGCTGGGCTTAAGGCCTGGGCACAAGTGCGGGCTAGGCTTAAGGCCTGGGCACAAGTGCGGGCTAGGCTTAAGGCAGGGGCACAAGTGCGGGCTAGGCTTAAGGCAGGGGCACAAGTGCGGGCTAGGCTTAAGGCCTGGGCACAAGTGCTGGCTAGGATCAAGGCAGGGGGCACAAGTGCGGGCTAGGCTTAAGGCCTGGGCACAAGTGCGGGCTAGGCTTAAGGCCTGGGCACAAGAGCGGGCTAGGCTTAAGGCCTGGGCACAAGTGCGGGCTAGGCTTAAGGCCTGGGCACAAGTGCGGGCTAGGCTTAAGGCCTGGGCACAAGTGCGGGCTAGGCTTTAGGTCTCGCCACAAGTGCGGGCTAGGCTTAAGGCAGGGGCACAAGTGCGGGCTAGGCTTAAGGCAGGGGCACAAGTGCGGGCTAGGCTTAAGGCCTGGGCACAAGTGCGGGCTAGGCTTAAGGCCTGGGCACAAGTGTGGGCTAGGCTTAAGGCAGGGGCACAAGTGCGGGCTCGGCTTAAGGCAGGGACACAAGTGCGGGCTCGGCTTAAGGCAGGGGCACAAATGCGGGCTCGACTTAAGGCAGGGGCACAAGTGCGGGCTCGGCTTAAGGCCGGGGCACAAGTGCGGGCTCGGCTTAAGGCCGGGGCACAAGTGCGGGCTCGGCTTAAGGCCGGGGCACAAGTGCGGGCTCGGCTTAAGGCCGGGGCACAAGTGCGGGCTCGGCTTAAGGCCGGGGCACAAGTGCGGGCTCGGCTTAAGGCCTGGGCACAAGTGCGGGCTAAGCTTAAAGCCGGGGCACAAGTGCGGGCTAAGCTTAAAGCCGGGGCACAAGTGCGGGCTAGGCTTAAGGCCTGGACACAAGTGCGGGCTAGGCTTAAGGCCTGGGCACAAGTGCGGGTTAGGCTTAAGGCCGGGGCACAAGTGCGGGCTAGGCTTAAGGCCGGGGCACAAGTGCGGGCTAGGCTTAAGGCCAGGGCACAAGTGCAGGCTAGGCTTAAGGCCTGGGCACAAGTGCTGGCTAGGATCAAGGCAGGGGGCACAAGTGCAGGCTAGGCTTAAGGCCTGGGCACAAGTGCGGGCTAGGCTTAAGGCCTGGGCACAAGTGCAGGCTAGGCTTAAGGCCTGGGCACAAGTGCAGTGCTGGCTAGGATCAAGGCAGGGGGCACAAGTGCGGGCTAGGCTTAAGGCCGGGGCACAAGTGCGGGCTAGGCTTAAGGCCGGGGCACAAGTGCGGGCTAGGCTTAAGGCCAGGGCACAAGTGCGGGCTAGGCTTAAGGCCTGGGCACAAGTGCGGGCTAGGCTTAAGGCCTGGGCACAAGTGCGGGCTAGGCTTAAGGCCTGGGCACAAGTGCGGGCTAGGCTTAAGGCCTGGGCACAAGTGCGGGCTAGGCTTAAGGCCAGGGCACAAGTGCAGGCTAGGCTTAAGGCCTGGGCACAAGTGCGGGCTAGGCTTAAGGCCTGGGCACAAGTGCGGGCTAGGCTTAAGGCCTGGGCACAAGTGCGGGCTAGGCTTAAGGCCTGGGCACAAGTGCAGGCTAGGCTTAAGGCCTGGGCACAAGTGCAGTGCTGGCTAGGATCAAGGCAGGGGGCACAAGTGCGGGCTAGGCTTAAGGCCTGGGCACAAGTGCGGGCTAGGCTTAAGGCCTGGGCACAAGTGCGGGTTAGGCTTAAGGCCGGGGCACAAGTGCGGGCTAGGCTTAAGGCCGGGGCACAAGTGCAGGCTAGGCTTAAGGCCTGGGCACAAGTGCAGTGCTGGCTAGGATCAAGGCAGGGGCCACAAGTGCCGGCTAGGCTTAAGGCATGGGCACAAGTGCCAGCCAGGCTTAAGGCCTGGGCACAAGTGCGGGCTAGGCTTACGGCATGGGCACAAGTGCAGTGCTGGCCAGGATCAAGGCAGGGGGCACAAGTGCTGGCTAGGCTTAAGGCATTCAGCTAACTCTTTGCACTCTTTGCATAAAGGGTTAGGCACCCATAGGGGTGAAGAGCTAGCTTTCACCCCTCTACTCTGTACTTGGACATTTAGGACTAGATCCTTTGTTGTACAGTGCGGAGCCTCTCCATAACCCCATGCTCCAAGCGACCAGGCACTTCTTGTCTGTCCTCCGTAAATGGGTAATGCCTTCTTCCCAATTACAGTCGTGCATGCGCATTCAGACGGGACAAGAGCGAAGAGCGTAAAGCTGGCCCTATGTGCATAACCAACATGAAGCTGAAGACAAAAACAAACAAACAAGCATTCAAGGGGCTCAAAAGTGCAGGCAAGGCTTAAGGCCTGGGCACAAGTGCGGGCTAGGCTTAAGGCCTGGGCACAAGTGCTGGCTAGGATCAAGGCAGGGGGCACAAGTGCGGGCTAGGCTTAAGGCCTGGGCACAAGTGCGGGCTAGGCTTAAGGCCTGGGCACAAGTGCGGGCTTGGCTTAAGGCCTGGGCACAAGTGCGGGCTAGGCTTAAGGCCTGGGCACAAGTGCGGGCTAGGCTTAAGGCCGGGGCACAAGTGCGGGCTAGGCTTAAGGCGGGCACAAGTGCGGGCTAGGCTTAAGGCCGGGGCACAAGTGCGGGCTAGGCTTAAGGCCGGGGCACAAGTGCGGGCTAGGCTTAAGGCCGGGGCACAAGTGCGGGCTAGGCTTATGGCCTGAGGACAAGTGCGGGCTAGGCTTAAGGCCTGGGCACAAGTGCGGGCTAGGCTTAAGGCCGGGGCACAAGTGCGGGCTAGGCTTAAGGCCGGGGCACAAGTGCGGGCTAGGCTTAAGGCCGGGCACAAGTGCGGGCTAGGCTTAAGGCCTGGGCACAAGTGCGGGCTAGGCTTTAGGCCTGGGCACAAGTGCGGGCTAGGCTTAAGGCCTGGGCACAAGTGCGGGCTAGGCTTAAGGCCTGGGAACAAGTGCAGGCTAGGCTTAAGGCCTGGGCACAAGTGCGGGCTAGGCTTAAGGCCTGGGCACAAGTGCGGGCTAGGCTTAAGGCCTGGGCACAAGTGCGGGCTGGGCTTAAGGCCTGGGCACAAGTGCGGGCTAGGCTTAAGGCCTGGGCACAAGTGCGGGCTAGGCTTAAGGCAGGGGCACAAGTGCGGGCTAGGCTTAAGGCCTGGGCACAAGTGCGGGCTAGGCTTAAGGCCTGGGAACAAGTGCAGGCTAGGCTTAAGGCCTGGGCACAAGTGCGGGCTAGGCTTAAGGCCTGGGCACAAGTGCGGGCTAGGCTTAAGGCCTGGGCACAAGTGCGGGCTGGGCTTAAGGCCTGGGCACAAGTGCGGGCTAGGCTTAAGGCCTGGGCACAAGTGCGGGCTAGGCTTAAGGCAGGGGCACAAGTGCGGGCTAGGCTTAAGGCCTGGGCACAAGTGCGGGCTAGGCTTAAGGCCTGGGCACAAGTGCGGGCTAGGCTTAAGGCCTGGGCACAAGTGCGGGCTGGGCTTAAGGCCTGGGCACAAGTGCGGGCTAGGCTTAAGGCCTGGGCACAAGTGCGGGCTAGGCTTAAGGCAGGGGCACAAGTGCGGGCTAGGCTTAAGGCAGGGGCACAAGTGCGGGCTAGGCTTAAGGCCTGGGCACAAGTGCTGGCTAGGATCAAGGCAGGGGGCACAAGTGCGGGCTAGGCTTAAGGCCTGGGCACAAGTGCGGGCTAGGCTTAAGGCCTGGGCACAAGAGCGGGCTAGGCTTAAGGCCTGGGCACAAGTGCGGGCTAGGCTTAAGGCCTGGGCACAAGTGCGGGCTAGGCTTAAGGCCTGGGCACAAGTGCGGGCTAGGCTTTAGGTCTCGCCACAAGTGCGGGCTAGGCTTAAGGCAGGGGCACAAGTGCGGGCTAGGCTTAAGGCAGGGGCACAAGTGCGGGCTAGGCTTAAGGCCTGGGCACAAGTGCGGGCTAGGCTTAAGGCCTGGGCACAAGTGTGGGCTAGGCTTAAGGCAGGGGCACAAGTGCGGGCTCGGCTTAAGGCAGGGACACAAGTGCGGGCTCGGCTTAAGGCAGGGGCACAAATGCGGGCTCGACTTAAGGCAGGGGCACAAGTGCGGGCTCGGCTTAAGGCCGGGGGCACAAGTGCGGGCTCGGCTTAAGGCCGGGGCACAAGTGCGGGCTCGGCTTAAGGCCGGGGCACAAGTGCGGGCTCGGCTTAAGGCCGGGGCACAAGTGCGGGCTCGGCTTAAGGCCGGGGCACAAGTGCGGGCTCGGCTTAAGGCCTGGGCACAAGTGCGGGCTAAGCTTAAAGCCGGGGCACAAGTGCGGGCTAAGCTTAAAGCCGGGGCACAAGTGCGGGCTAGGCTTAAGGCCTGGACACAAGTGCGGGCTAGGCTTAAGGCCTGGGCACAAGTGCGGGTTAGGCTTAAGGCCGGGGCACAAGTGCGGGCTAGGCTTAAGGCCGGGGCACAAGTGCGGGCTAGGCTTAAGGCCAGGGCACAAGTGCAGGCTAGGCTTAAGGCCTGGGCACAAGTGCTGGCTAGGATCAAGGCAGGGGGCACAAGTGCAGGCTAGGCTTAAGGCCTGGGCACAAGTGCGGGCTAGGCTTAAGGCCTGGGCACAAGTGCAGGCTAGGCTTAAGGCCTGGCACAAGTGCAGTGCTGGCTAGGATCAAGGCAGGGGGCACAAGTGCGGGCTAGGCTTAAGGCCGGGGCACAAGTGCGGGCTAGGCTTAAGGCCGGGGCACAAGTGCGGGCTAGGCTTAAGGCCAGGGCACAAGTGCGGGCTAGGCTTAAGGCCTGGGCACAAGTGCGGGCTAGGCTTAAGGCCTGGGCACAAGTGCGGGCTAGGCTTAAGGCCTGGGCACAAGTGCGGGCTAGGCTTAAGGCCTGGGCACAAGTGCGGGCTAGGCTTAAGGCCAGGGCACAAGTGCAGGCTAGGCTTAAGGCCTGGGCACAAGTGCTGGCTAGGATCAAGGCAGGGGCACAAGTGCGGGCTAGGCTTAAGGCCTGGGCACAAGTGCGGGCTAGGCTTAAGGCCTGGGCACAAGTGCGGGCTAGGCTTAAGGCCTGGGCACAAGTGCGGGCTAGGCTTAAGGCCTGGGCACAAGTGCGGGCTAGGCTTAAGGCCTGGGCACAAGTGCAGGCTAGGCTTAAGGCCTGGGCACAAGTGCAGTGCTGGCTAGGATCAAGGCAGGGGGCACAAGTGCGGGCTAGGCTTAAGGCCTGGGCACAAGTGCGGGCTAGGCTTAAGGCCTGGGGCACAAGTGCGGGTTAGGCTTAAGGCCGGGGCACAAGTGCGGGCTAGGCTTAAGGCCGGGGCACAAGTGCAGGCTAGGCTTAAGGCCTGGGCACAAGTGCAGTGCTGGCTAGGATCAAGGCAGGGGCCACAAGTGCCGGCTAGGCTTAAGGCATGGGCACAAGTGCCAGCCAGGCTTAAGGCCTGGGCACAAGTGCGGGCTAGGCTTACGGCATGGGCACAAGTGCAGTGCTGGCCAGGATCAAGGCAGGGGGCACAAGTGCTGGCTAGGCTTAAGGCATTCAGCTAACTCTTTGCACTCTTTGCATAAAGGTTAGGCACCCATAGGGGTGAAGAGCTAGCTTTCACCCCTCTACTCTGTACTTGGACATTTAGGACTAGATCCTTTGTTGTACAGTGCGGAGCCTCTCCATAACCCCATGCTCCAAGCGACCAGGCACTTCTTGTCTGTCCTCCGTAAATGGGTAATGCCTTCTTCCCCAATTACAGTCGTGCATGCGCATTCAGACGGGACAAGAGCGAAGAGCGTAAAGCTGGCCCTATGTGCATAACCAACATGAAGCTGAAGACAAAAACAAACAAACAAGCATTCAAGGGGCTCAAAAGTGCAGGCAAGGCTTAAGGCCTGGGCACAAGTGCGGGCTAGGCTTAAGGCCTGGGCACAAGTGCTGGCTAGGATCAAGGCAGGGGGCACAAGTGCGGGCTAGGCTTAAGGCCTGGGCACAAGTGCGGGCTAGGCTTAAGGCCTGGGCACAAGTGCGGGCTTGGCTTAAGGCCTGGGCACAAGTGCGGGCTAGGCTTAAGGCCTGGGCACAAGTGCGGGCTAGGCTTAAGGCCGGGGCACAAGTGCGGGCTAGGCTTAAGGCCGGGGCACAAGTGCGGGCTAGGCTTAAGGCCGGGGCACAAGTGCGGGCTAGGCTTAAGGCCGGGGCACAAGTGCGGGCTAGGCTTAAGGCCGGGGCACAAGTGCGGGCTAGGCTTATGGCCTGAGGACAAGTGCGGGCTAGGCTTAAGGCCTGGGCACAAGTGCGGGCTAGGCTTAAGGCCGGGGCACAAGTGCGGGCTAGGCTTAAGGCCGGGGCACAAGTGCGGGCTAGGCTTAAGGCCGGGCACAAGTGCGGGCTAGGCTTAAGGCCTGGGCACAAGTGCGGGCTAGGCTTTAGGCCTGGGCACAAGTGCGGGCTAGGCTTAAGGCCTGGGCACAAGTGCGGGCTAGGCTTAAGGCCTGGGCACAAGTGCGGGCTAGGCTTAAGGCAGGGGCACAAGTGCGGGCTAGGCTTAAGGCAGGGGCACAAGTGCGGGCTTGGCTTAAGGCCTGGGCACAAGTGCGGGCTAGGCTTAAGGCCTGGGCACAAGTGCGGGCTAGGCTTAAGGCCTGGGCACAAGTGCGGGCTAGGCTTAAGGCCTGGGCACAAGTGCGGGCTAGGCTTAAGGCCTGGGCACAAGTGCGGGCTAGGCTTAAGGCCTGGGCACAAGTGCGGGCTAGGCTTAAGGCTGGGCACAAGTGCGGGCTAGGCTTAAGGCCCTGGGCACAAGTGCGGGCTAGGCTTAAGGCCTGGGCACAAGTGCGGGCTAGGCTTAAGGCCTGGGCACAAGTGCGGGCTAGGCTTAAGGCCTGGGCACAAGTGCAGGCTAGGCTTAAGGCCTGGGCATAAGTGCAGTGCTGGCTAGGATCAAGGCAGGGGGCACAAGTGCGGGCTAGGCTTAAGGCCTGGGCACAAGTGCGGGCTAGGCTTAAGGCCTGGGCACAAGTGCTGGCTAGGATCAAGGCAGGGGCACAAGTGCGGGCTCGGCTTAAGGCCTGGGCACAAGTGCGGGCTCGGCTTAAGGCCTGGGCACAAGTGCGGGCTAGGCTTAAGGCCTGGGCACAAGTGCTGGCTAGGATCAATGCAGGGGGCACAAGTGCGGGCTAGGCTTAAGGCCTGGGCACAAGTGCGGGCTAGGCTTAAGGCCTGGGCACAAGTGCGGGCTAGGCTTAAGGCCTGGGCACAAGTGCGGGCTAGGCTTAAGGCCTGGGCACAAGTGCGGGCTAGGCTTAAGGTCTGGGCACAAGTGCGGGCTAGGCTTAAGGCCTGGGCACAAGTGCGGCTAGGCTTAAGGCCTGGGCACAAGTGCGGGCTAGGCTTAAGGCCTGGGCACAAGTGCGGGCTAGGC